>NW_027670195.1:0-83836 GCF_964188305.1 Podarcis bocagei
CCTGAAAGGGTCAGCGGTCGAAACAAAAGGCTTTTTATCACAGGACAAGAAATCATCCCTCGCCGACTTAACCGGCAAAAAAAGATTTTTTTGAAAACATCCCTAAGCCCCGGGGTCACAATTTCATCAAAAATGTGACTTTCGGAAATTCACTCAAAATTAGTTCCAAAGGGTTGCAAATGCTCCCCTGAGAGTTTTGGTGGTCGAAACAGAAGGCTTTTTCTCACAGGAAATGAAATCAGCCCTCGACAACTTAAGCGGCAGGAAAAGGGTTTTTGAAAAAATCCCTAAGCCCCGGGGTCACAATTTCATCAAAAATGTGACTTTCGGAAATTCACTCAAAATTAGTTCCAAAGGGTTGCAAATGCTCCCCTGAGAGGTTTGGTGGTCGAAACAGAAGGCCTTTTCTCAGAGGAAAAGAAATCAGCCCTCGACAACTTAAGCGGCAGAAAAAGATTTTTTGAAAAAATCCCTAAGCCCCGGGGTCACAATTTCATCAAAAATGTGACTTTTGGCAATTCACTCAAAAATGGTGCCAAACGGATGCAAATGCTCCCCTGAGAGGTTTTGTGGTCGAAACAAAAGCCTTTTTCTCACAGGACAAGAAATCAACCCTCGCCGACTTAACCGGCAGAAAAAGATTTTTTTAAAAAAATCCCTAAGCCCCGGGGCCACAATTTCATCAAAAATCTGACTTTTGGAAATTCGCACAAAATTAGTTCCAAAGGGTTGCAAAAGCTCCCCTGGGAGGTTTGGTGGTTCAAACAGAAGGCTTTTTATCACAGGACAAGAAATCAGCCCTCGACAACTTAACCGGCAGAAAAAGATTTTTTTGAAAAATTCCCTAAGCCCCGGGGTCACAATTTCATCAAAAATGTGACTTTTGCCAATTCACTCAAAAATGGTGCCAAACGGGTGCAAATGCTCCCCTGAGAGGTTTTGTGGTCGAAACAAAAGGCTTTTTATCACAGGACAAGAAATCAGCCCTCGCCCACTTAACCGGCAGAAAAAGATTTTTTTGGAAATAATTCATTAGCCCAGGGATCACAATTCCATCAAAAATGTGACTTTTGGTAATTCACTCAAAAAAAGTGCCAAACGGGTTGCAAATGCTCCCCTGAGAGGTTTGGCAGTCGAAACAGAAGGCTTTTTTATCCGAGGACAAGAAATCAGCCCTCGCCATCTTAACCGGCGGAAGAAGATTTTTTTTGAAAAAATCCCTTAGCCCCGGGGTCCCAATTTCATCAAAAATCTGACTTTCGGAAATTCACTCAAAATTAGTTCCAAAGGGTTGCAAAAGCTCCCCTGAGAGGTTTGGTGGTCGAAACAGAAGGCTTTTATCACAGGACAAGAAATCAGCCCTCGCCGACTTAACCGGCAGAAAAAGATTTTTTTGAAAACATCCCTAAGCCCCGGGGTCACAATTTCATCAAAAATGTGACTTTTTGCAATTCACTCAAAAATGGTGCCAAAAGGGTGCAAATGCTCCCCTGAGAGGTTTGGTGGTCGAAACAGAAGGCTTTTTATCACAGGACAAGAAATCACCCTCGCCCACTTAACCCGCAGAAAAAGGGTTTTTGAAAAAATCCCTAAGCCCCGGGGTCACAATTTCATCAAAAATCTGACTTTTGGCAATTCACTCAAAAATGGTGCCAAAAGGGTGCAAATGCTGCCCTGAGAGGTTTGGTGGTTCAAACAGAAGGCTTTTTATCACAATACAAAAATCGGCCCTCGCCGACTTAACCGGCAGAAAAAGATTTTTTTGAAAACATCCCTAAGCCCCGGGGTCACAATTTCATCAAAAATGTGACTTTTGGCAATTTACTCAAAAATAGTGCCAAACGGTTGCAAATGCTCCCCTGAGAGGTTTGGTGGTCGAAACAGAAGTCTTTTTATCACAGGACAAGAAATCAGCCCTCGCCCACTTAACCCGCAGAAAAAGGGTTTTTGAAAAATTCCCTAAGCCCCGGGGTCACAATTTCATCAAAAATCTGACTTTTGGCAATTCACTCAAAAATGGTGCCAAAAGGGTGCAAATGCTCCCCTGAGAGGTTTGGTGGTTCAAACAGAAGGCTTTTTATCACAATACAAGAAATCGGCCCTCGCCGACTTAACCGGCAGAAAAAGATTTTTTTGAAAACATCCCTAAGCCCCGGGGTCACAATTTCATCAAAAATGTGACTTTTGGCAATTTACTCAAAAATAGTGCCAAACGGTTGCAAATGCTCCCTGAGAGGTTTGGTGGTCGAAACAGAAGGCTTTTTATCACAGGACAAGAAATCAGCCCTCGCCCACTTAACCCGCAGAAAAAGATTTTTTTGAAAACATCCCTAAGCCCCGGGGTCACAATTTCATCAAAAATCTGACTTTTGGCAATTCACTCAAAAATGGTGCCAAAAGGGTGCAAATGCTCCCCTGAGAGGTTTGGTGGTCGAAACAGAAGGCTTTTTATCACAGGACAAGAAATCAGCCCTCGCCCACTTAACCGGCAGAAAAAGGGTTTTTGAAAAAATCCCTAAGCCCCGGGGTCACAATTTCAACAAAAATGTGACTTTCGGAAATTCACTCAAAATTAGTTCCAAAGGGTTGCAAATGCTCCCCTGAGAGGTTTGGTGGTCGAAACAGAAGGCCTTTTCTCGGAGGAAAAGAAATCAGCCCTCGCCGACTTAACCGGCAGAAAAAGATTTTTTTGAAAACATCCCTAAGCCCCGGGGTCACAATTTCATCAAAAATGTGACTTTTGGCAATTCACTCAAAAATAGTGCCAAACGGTTGCAAATGCTCCCCTGAGAGGTTTGGTGGTCGAAACAGAAGGCTTTTTATCACAGGACAAGAAATCAGCCCTCGCCGACTTAACTGGCAGAAAAAGATTTTTTGAAAACATCCCTAAGCCCCGGGGTCACAATTTCATCAAAATGTGACTTTGGCAATTTACTCAAAAAATAGTGCCAAACGGTTGCAAATGCTCCCCTGAGAGGTTTGGTGGTCGAAACAGAAGTCTTTTTATCACAGGACAAGAAATCAGCCCTCGCCCACTTAACCCGCAGAAAAAGGGTTTTTGAAAAATTCCCTAAGCCCCGGGGTCACAATTTCATGAAAAATCTGACTTTTGGCAATTCACTCAAAAATGGTGCCAAAAGGGTGCAAATGCTCCCTGAGAGGTTTGGTGGTTCAAACAGAAGGCTTTTTATCACAATACAAGAAATCGGCCCTCGCCGACTTAACCGGCAGAAAAAGATTTTTTTGAAAACATCCCTAAGCCCCGGGGTCACAATTTCATCAAAAATGTGACTTTTGGCAATTTACTCAAAAATAGTGCCAAACGGTTGCAAATGCTCCCCTGAGAGGTTTGGTGGTCGAAACAGAAGGCTTTTTATCACAGGACAAGAAATCAGCCCTCGCCCACTTAACCCGCAGAAAAAGATTTTTTTGAAAACATCCCTAAGCCCCGGGGTCACAATTTCATCAAAAATCTGACTTTTGGCAATTCACTCAAAAATGGTGCCAAAAGGGTGCAAATGCTCCCCTGAGAGGTTTGGTGGTCGAAACAGAAGGCTTTTTATCACAGGACAAGAAATCAGCCCTCGCCCACTTAACCGGCAGAAAAAGGGTTTTTGAAAAAATCCCTAAGCCCCGGGGTCACAATTTCAACAAAAATGTGACTTTTCGGAAATTCACTCAAAATTAGTTCCAAAGGGTTGCAAATGCTCCCTGAGAGGTTTGGTGGTCGAAACAGAAGGCCTTTTCTCGGAGGAAAAGAAATCAGCCCTCGCCGACTTAACCGGCAGAAAAAGATTTTTTTGAAAACATCCCTAAGCCCCGGGGTCACAATTTCATCAAAAATGTGACTTTTGGCAATTCACTCAAAAATAGTGCCAAACGGTTGCAAATGCTCCCCTGAGAGGTTTGGTGGTCGAAACAGAAGGCTTTTTATCACAGGACAAGAAATCAGCCCTCGCCGACTTAACTGGCAGAAAAAGATTTTTTTGAAAACATCCCTAAGCCCCGGGGTCACAATTTCATCAAAAATGTGACTTTTTGCAATTCACTCAAAAATGGTGCCAAAAGGGTGCAAATGCTCCCTGAGAGGTTTGGTGGTCGAAACAGAAGGCTTTTTATCACAGGACAAGAAATCAGCCTTCGCCCACTTAACCCGCAGAAAAAGGGTTTTTGAAAAATTCCCTAAGCCCCGGGGTCACAATTTCAACAAAAATGTGACTTTCGGAAATTCACTCAAAATTAGTTCCAAAGGGTTGCAAATGCTCCCCTGAGAGGTTTGGTGGTCGAAACAGAAGGCTTTTTATCACAGGACAAGAAATCAGCCCTCGCCCACTTAACCCGCAGAAAAAGATTTTTTTGAAAACATCCCTAAGCCCCGGGGTCACAATTTCATCAAAAATCTGACTTTTGGCAATTCACTCAAAAATGGTGCCAAAAGGGTGCAAATGCTCCCCTGAGAGGTTTGGTGGTCGAAACAGAAGGCTTTTTATCACAGGACAAGAAATCAGCCCTCGCCCACTTAACCCGCAGAAAAAGGGTTTTTGAAAAAATCCCTAAGCCCCGGGGTCACAATTTCATCAAAAATCTGACTTTTGGCAATTCACTCAAAAATGGTGCCAAAAGGGTGCAAATGCTCCCCTGAGAGGTTTGGTGGTTCAAACAGAAGGCTTTTTATCACAATACAAGAAATCGGCCCTCGCCGACTTAACCGGCAGAAAAAGATTTTTTGAAAACATCCCTAAGCCCCGGGGTCACAATTTCATCAAAAATGTGACTTTTGGCAATTTACTCAAAAATAGTGCCAAACGGTTGCAAATGCTCCCCTGAGAGGTTTGGTGGTCGAAACAGAAGTCTTTTTATCACAGGACAAGAAATCAGCCCTCGCCCACTTAACCCGCAGAAAAAGGGTTTTTGAAAAATTCCCTAAGCCCCGGGGTCACAATTTCATCAAAAATCTGACTTTTGGCAATTCACTCAAAAATGGTGCCAAAAGGGTGCAAATGCTCCCCTGAGAGGTTTGGTGGTTGAAACAGAAGGCTTTTTATCACAATACAAGAAATCGGCCCTCGCCGACTTAACCGGCAGAAAAAGATTTTTTTGAAAACATCCCTAAGCCCCGGGGTCACAATTTCATCAAAAATGTGACTTTTGGCAATTTACTCAAAAATAGTGCCAAACGGTTGCAAATGCTCCCCTGAGAGGTTTGGTGGTCGAAACAGAAGGCTTTTTATCACAGGACAAGAAATCAGCCCTCGCCCACTTAACCCGCAGAAAAAGATTTTTTTGAAAACATCCCTAAGCCCCGGGGTCACAATTTCATCAAAAATCTGACTTTTGGCAATTCACTCAAAAATGGTGCCAAAAGGGTGCAAATGCTCCCCTGAGAGGTTTGGTGGTCGAAACAGAAGGCTTTTTATCACAGGACAAGAAATCAGCCCTCGCCCACTTAACCGGCAGAAAAAGATTTTTTTGGAAAAAATTCATTAGCCCAGGGATCACAATTCCATCAAAAATGTGACTTTTGGTAATTCACTCAAAAAAAGTGCCAAACGGTTGCAAATGCTCCCCTGAGAGGTTTGGCAGTCGAAACAGAAGGCTTTTTTATCCGAGGACAAGAAATCAGCCCTCGCCATCTTAACCGGCAGAAGAAGATTTTTTTGAAAAAATCCCTTAGCCCCGGTGTCACAATTTCATGAAAAATGTGACTTTCCGAAATTCACTCAAAATTAGTTCCAAAGGGTTGCAAATGCTCCCCTGAGAGGTTTGGTGGTCGAAACAGAAGGCCTTTTCTCGGAGGAAAAGAAATCAGCCCTTGACAACTTAAGCGGCAGAAAAAGATTTTTTTGAAAAAATCTCTAAGCCCCGGGGTCACAATTTCATCAAAAATGTGACTTTCGGAAATTCACTCAAAATTAGTTCCAAAGGGTTGCAAAAGCTCCCCTGAGAGGTTTGGTGGTTGAAACAGACGGCATTTTTATCACAGGACAAGAAATCATCCCTCGCCGACTTAACCGGCAGAAAAAGGTTTTTTATGCAAAAATCTCTAAGCCCCGGGTTCACAATTTCATCAAAAATGTGACTTTTGGCAATTCACTCAAAAATGGTGCCAAACGGTTGCAAATGCTCCCCTGAAAGGGTCAGCGGTCGAAACAAAAGGCTTTTTATCACAGGAGAAGAAATCATCCCTCGCCGACTTAACCGGCAAAAAAGATTTTTTTGAAAACATCCCTAAGCCCCGGGGTCACAATTTCATCAAAAATGTGACTTTCGGAAATTCACTCAAAATTAGTTCCAAAGGGTTGCAAATGCTCCCCTGAGAGTTTTGGTGGTCGAAACAGAAGGCTTTTTCTCACAGGAAATGAAATCAGCCCTCGACAACTTAAGCGGCAGGAAAAGGGTTTTTGAAAAAATCCCTAAGCCCCGGGGTCACAATTTCATCAAAAATGTGACTTTCGGAAATTCACTCAAAATTAGTTCCAAAGGGTTGCAAATGCTCCCCTGAGAGGTTTGGTGGTCGAAACAGAAGGCCTTTTCTCAGAGGAAAAGAAATCAGACCTCGACAACTTAAGCGGCAGAAAAAGATTTTTTTGAAAAAATCCCTAAGCCCCGGGGTCACAATTTCATCAAAAATGTGACTTTTGGCAATTCACTCAAAAATGGTGCCAAACGGATGCAAATGCTCCCCTGAGAGGTTTTGTGGTCGAAACAAAAGCCTTTTTCTCACAGGACAAGAAATCAACCCTCGCCGACTTAACCGGCAGAAAAAGATTTTTTTAAAAAATCCCTAAGCCCCGGGGTCACAATTTCATCAAAAATCTGACTTTTGGAAATTCGCACAAAATTAGTTCCAAAGGGTTGCAAAAGCTCCCCTGGGAGGTTTGGTGGTTCAAACAGAAGGCTTTTTATCACAGGACAAGAAATCAGCCCTCGACAACTTAACCGGCAGAAAAAGATTTTTTTGAAAAATTCCCTAAGCCCCGGGGTCACAATTTCATCAAAAATGTGACTTTTGGCAATTCACTCAAAAATGGTGCCAAACGGGTGCAAATGCTCCCCTGAGAGGTTTTGTGGTCGAAACAAAAGGCTTTTTATCACAGGACAAGAAATCAGCCCTCGCCCACTTAACCGGCAGAAAAAGATTTTTTTGGAAATAATTCATTAGCCCAGGGATCACAATTCCATCAAAAATGTGACTTTTGGTAATTCACTCAAAAAAAAGTGCCAAACGGTTGCAAATGCTCCCTGAGAGGTTTGGCAGTCGAAACAGAAGGCTTTTTTATCCGAGGACAAGAAATCAGCCCTCGCCATCTTAACCGGCGGAAAGAAGATTTTTTTGAAAAAAATCCCTTAGCCCCGGGGTCCCAATTTCATCAAAATCTGACTTTCGGAAATTCACTCAAAATTAGTTCCAAAGGGTTGCAAAAGCTCCCCTGAGAGGTTTGGTGGTCGAAACAGAAGGCTTTTTATCACAGGACAAGAAATCAGCCCTCGCCCACTTAACCCGCAGAAAAAGGGTTTTTGAAAAAATCCCTAAGCCCCGGGGTCACAATTTCATGAAAAATGTGACTTTCCGAAATTCACTCAAAATTAGTTCCAAAGGGTTGCAAATGCTCCCCTGAGAGGTTTTGTGGTCGAAACAGAAGGCTTTTTATCACAGGACAAGAAATCATCCCTCGCCGACTTAACCGGCAAAAAAAGATTTTTTTGAAAACATCCCTAAGCCCCGGGGTCACAATTTCATCAAAAATGTGACTTTCAGAAATTCACTCAAAATTAGTTCCAAAGGGTTGCAAATGCTCCCCTGAGAGGTTTGGTGGTCGAAACAGAAGGCTTTTTCTCACAGGACAAGAAATCAGCCCTCGACAACTTAACCGGCAGAAAAAGATTTTTTGGAAAACATCCCTAAGCCCCGGGGTCACAATTTCATCAAAAATGTGACTTTCGGAAAATTCACTCAAAATTAGTTCCAAAGGGTTGCAAAAGCTCCCCTGAGAGTTTTGGTGGTCGAAACAGAAGGCTTTTTATCACAGGACAAGAAATCAGCCCTCGCCCACTTAACTGGCAGAAAAAGGGTTTTTGAAAAAATCCCTAAGCCCCGGGGTCACAATTTCAACAAAAATGTGACTTTCGGAAATTCACTCAAAATTAGTTCCAAAGGGTTGCAAATGCTCCCCTGAGAGGTTTGGTGGTCGAAACAGAAGGCCTTTTCTCGGAGGAAAAGAAATCAGCCCTCGACAACTTAACCGGCAGAAAAAGATTTTTTTGTAAACATCCCTAAGCCCCGGGGTCACAATTTCATCAAAAATGTGACTTTTGGCAATTCACTCAAAAATAGTGCCAAACGGTTGCAAATGCTCCCCTGAGAGGTTTGGTGGTTGAAACAGAAGGCTTTTTATCACAGGACAAGAAATCAGCCCTCGCCCACTTAACCCGCAGAAAAAGGGTTTTTGAAAAATTCCCTAAGCCCCGGGGTCACAATTTCATCAAAAATCTGACTTTTGGCAATTCACTCAAAAATGGTGCCAAAAGGGTGCAAATGCTCCCCTGAGAGGTTTGGTGGTTCAAACAGAAGGCTTTTTATCACAATACAAGAAATCGGCCCTCGCCGACTTAACCGGCAGAAAAAGATTTTTTTGAAAACATCCCTAAGCCCCGGGGTCACAATTTCATCAAAAATGTGACTTTTGGCAATTTACTCAAAAATAGTGCCAAACGGTTGCAAATGCTCCCCTGAGAGGTTTGGTGGTCGAAACAGAAGGCTTTTTATCACAGGACAAGAAATCAGCCCTCGCCCACTTAACCCGCAGAAAAAGATTTTTTTGAAAACATCCCTAAGCCCCGGGGTCACAATTTCATCAAAAATCTGACTTTTGGCAATTCACTCAAAAATGGTGCCAAAAGGGTGCAAATGCTCCCCTGAGAGGTTTGGTGGTCGAAACAGAAGGCTTTTTATCACAGGACAAGAAATCAGCCCTCGCCCACTTAACCGGCAGAAAAAGGGTTTTTGAAAAAATCCCTAAGCCCCGGGGTCACAATTTCAACAAAAATGTGACTTTCGGAAATTCACTCAAAATTAGTTCCAAAGGGTTGCAAATGCTCCCCTGAGAGGTTTGGTGGTCGAAACAGAAGGCCTTTTCTCGGAGGAAAAGAAATCAGCCCTCGCCGACTTAACCGGCAGAAAAAGATTTTTTTGAAAACATCCCTAAGCCCCGGGGTCACAATTTCATCAAAAATGTGACTTTTGGCAATTCACTCAAAAATAGTGCCAAACGGTTGTAATGCTCCCCTGAGAGGTTTGGTGGTCGAAACAGAAGGCTTTTATCACAGGACAAGAAATCAGCCCTCGCCGACTTAACCGGCAGAAAAAGATTTTTTTGAAAACATCCCTAAGCCCCGGGGTCACAATTTCATCAAAAATGTGACTTTTTGCAATTCACTCAAAAATGGTGCCAAAAGGGTGCAAATGCTCCCCTGAGAGGTTTGGTGGTCGAAACAGAAGGCTTTTTATCACAGGACAAGAAATCAGCCCTCGCCCACTTAACCCGCAGAAAAAGGGTTTTTGAAAAAATCCCTAAGCCCCGGGGTCACAATTTCATCAAAAATCTGACTTTTGGCAATTCACTCAAAAATGGTGCCAAAAGGGTGCAAATGCTCCCCTGAGAGGTTTGGTGGTTCAAACAGAAGGCTTTTTATCACAATACAAGAAATCGGCCCTCGCCGACTTAACCGGCAGAAAAAGATTTTTTTGAAAACATCCCTAAGCCCCGGGGTCACAATTTCATCAAAAATGTGACTTTTGGCAATTTACTCAAAAATAGTGCCAAACGGTTGCAAATGCTCCCCTGAGAGGTTTGGTGGTCGAAACAGAAGTCTTTTTATCACAGGACAAGAAATCAGCCCTCGCCCACTTAACCCGCAGAAAAAGGGTTTTTGAAAAATTCCCTAAGCCCCGGGGTCACAATTTCATCAAAAATCTGACTTTTGGCAATTCACTCAAAAATGGTGCCAAAAGGGTGCAAATGCTCCCCTGAGAGGTTTGGTGGTTCAAACAGAAGGCTTTTTATCACAATACAAGAAATCGGCCCTCGCCGACTTAACCGGCAGAAAAAGATTTTTTTGAAAACATCCCTAAGCCCCGGGGTCACAATTTCATCAAAAATGTGACTTTTGGCAATTTACTCAAAAATAGTGCCAAACGGTTGCAAATGCTCCCCTGAGAGGTTTGGTGGTCGAAACAGAAGGCTTTTTATCACAGGACAAGAAATCAGCCCTCGCCCACTTAACCCGCAGAAAAAGATTTTTTTGAAAACATCCCTAAGCCCCGGGGTCACAATTTCATCAAAAATCTGACTTTTGGCAATTCACTCAAAAATGGTGCCAAAAGGGTGCAAATGCTCCCCTGAGAGGTTTGGTGGTCGAAACAGAAGGCTTTTTATCACAGGACAAGAAATCAGCCCTCGCCCACTTAACCGGCAGAAAAAGGGTTTTTGAAAAAATCCCTAAGCCCCGGGGTCACAATTTCAACAAAAATGTGACTTTCGGAAATTCACTCAAAATTAGTTCCAAAGGGTTGCAAATGCTCCCCTGAGAGGTTTGGTGGTCGAAACAGAAGGCCTTTTCTCGGAGGAAAAGAAATCAGCCCTCGCCGACTTAACCGGCAGAAAAAGATTTTTTTGAAAACATCCCTAAGCCCCGGGGTCACAATTTCATCAAAAATGTGACTTTTGGCAATTCACTCAAAAATAGTGCCAAACGGTTGCAAATGCTCCCCTGAGAGGTTTGGTGGTCGAAACAGAAGGCTTTTTATCACAGGACAAGAAATCAGCCCTCGCCGACTTAACTGGCAGAAAAAGATTTTTTTGAAAACATCCCTAAGCCCCGGGGTCACAATTTCATCAAAAATGTGACTTTTGGCAATTTACTCAAAAATAGTGCCAAACGGTTGCAAATGCTCCCCTGAGAGGTTTGGTGGTCGAAACAGAAGTCTTTTTATCACAGGACAAGAAATCAGCCCTCGCCCACTTAACCCGCAGAAAAAGGGTTTTTGAAAAATTCCCTAAGCCCCGGGGTCACAATTTCATGAAAAATCTGACTTTTGGCAATTCACTCAAAAATGGTGCCAAAAGGGTGCAAATGCTCCCCTGAGAGGTTTGGTGGTTCAAACAGAAGGCTTTTTATCACAATACAAGAAATCGGCCCTCGCCGACTTAACCGGCAGAAAAAGATTTTTTTGAAAACATCCCTAAGCCCCGGGGTCACAATTTCATCAAAAATGTGACTTTTGGCAATTTACTCAAAAATAGTGCCAAACGGTTGCAAATGCTCCCCTGAGAGGTTTGGTGGTCGAAACAGAAGGCTTTTTATCACAGGACAAGAAATCAGCCCTCGCCCACTTAACCCGCAGAAAAAGATTTTTTTGAAAACATCCCTAAGCCCCGGGGTCACAATTTCATCAAAAATCTGACTTTTGGCAATTCACTCAAAAATGGTGCCAAAAGGGTGCAAATGCTCCCCTGAGAGGTTTGGTGGTCGAAACAGAAGGCTTTTTATCACAGGACAAGAAATCAGCCCTCGCCCACTTAACCGGCAGAAAAAGGGTTTTTGAAAAAATCCCTAAGCCCCGGGGTCACAATTTCAACAAAAATGTGACTTTCGGAAATTCACTCAAAATTAGTTCCAAAGGGTTGCAAATGCTCCCCTGAGAGGTTTGGTGGTCGAAACAGAAGGCCTTTTCTCGGAGGAAAAGAAATCAGCCCTCGCCGACTTAACCGGCAGAAAAAGATTTTTTTGAAAACATCCCTAAGCCCCGGGGTCACAATTTCATCAAAAATGTGACTTTTGGCAATTCACTCAAAAATAGTGCCAAACGGTTGCAAATGCTCCCCTGAGAGGTTTGGTGGTCGAAACAGAAGGCTTTTTATCACAGGACAAGAAATCAGCCCTCGCCGACTTAACTGGCAGAAAAAGATTTTTTTGAAAACATCCCTAAGCCCCGGGGTCACAATTTCATCAAAAATGTGACTTTTTGCAATTCACTCAAAAATGGTGCCAAAAGGGTGCAAATGCTCCCCTGAGAGGTTTGGTGGTCGAAACAGAAGGCTTTTTATCACAGGACAAGAAATCAGCCTTCGCCCACTTAACCCGCAGAAAAAGGGTTTTTGAAAAATTCCCTAAGCCCCGGGGTCACAATTTCAACAAAAATGTGACTTTCGGAAATTCACTCAAAATTAGTTCCAAAGGGTTGCAAATGCTCCCCTGAGAGGTTTGGTGGTCGAAACAGAAGGCCTTTTCTCGGAGGAAAAGAAATCAGCCCTCGACAACTTAACCGGCAGAAAAAGATTTTTTTGAAAACATCCCTAAGCCCCGGGGTCACAATTTCATCAAAAATGTGACTTTCGGAAATTCACTCAAAATTAGTTCCAAAGGGTTGCAAATGCTCCCCTGAGAGTTTTGGTGGTCAAAACAAAAGGCTTTTTATCACAGGACGAGAAATCATCCCTCGCCGACTTAACCGGCAAAAAAAGATTTTTTTGAAAACATCCCTAAGCCCCGGGGTCACAATTTCATCAAAAATGTGACTTTCGGAAATTCACTCAAAATTAGTTCCAAAGGGTTGCAAATGCTCCCCTGAGAGTTTTGGTGGTCGAAACAGAAGGCTTTTTCTCACAGGAAATGAAATCAGCCCTCGACAACTTAAGCGGCAGAAAAAGATTTTTTTGAAAAAATCCCTAAGCCCCGGGGTCACAATTTCATCAAAAATGTGACTTTTGGCAATTCACTCAAAAATAGTGCCAAACGGTTGCAAATGCTCCCCTGAGAGGTTTGGTTAGTCGAAACAAAAGGCTTTTTATCACAAGACAAGAAATCAGCCCTCGCCCACTTAACCGGCAGAAAAAGGGTTTTTGAAAAAATCCCTAAGCCCCGGGGTCACAATTTCATCAAAAATGTGACTTTCGGAAATTCACTCAAAATTAGTTCCAAAGGGTTGCAAATGCTCCCCTGAGAGGTTTGGTGGTCGAAACAGAAGGCCTTTTCTCGGAGGAAAAGAAATCAGCCCTCGACAACTTAACCGGCAGAAAAAGATTTTTTTGAAAACATCCCTAAGCCCCGGGGTCACAATTTCAACAAAAATGTGACTTTCGGAAATTCACTCAAAATTAGTTCCAAAGGGTTGCAAATGCTCCCCTGAGAGGTTTGGTGGTCGAAACAGAAGGCCTTTTCTCGGAGGAAAAGAAATCAGCCCTCGACAACTTAACCGGCAGAAAAAGATTTTTTTGAAAACATCCCTAAGCCCCGGGGTCACAATTTCATCAAAAATTTGACTTTTGGCAATTCACTCAAAAATGGTGCCAAAAGGGTGCAAATGCTCCCCTGAGAGGTTTGGTGGTTCAAACAGAAGGCTTTTTATCACAATACAAGAAATCAGCCCTCGACAACTTAACCGGCAGAAAAAGATTTTTTTGAAAACATCCCTAAGCCCCGGGGTCACAATTTCATCAAAAATGTGACTTTTGGCAATTCACTCAAAAATAGTCCCAAACGGTTGCAAATGCTCCCCTGAGAGGTTTGGTGGTCGAAACAGAAGGCTTTTTATCACAGGACAAGAAATCAGCCCTCGCCCACTTAACCCGCAGAAAAAGATTTTTTTGAAAACATCCCTAAGCCCCGGGGTCACAATTTCATCAAAAATCTGACTTTTGGAAATTGGCACAAAATTAGTTCCAAAGGGTTGCAAAAGCTCCCCTGAGAGGTTTGGTGGTTCAAACAGAAGGCTTTTTATCACAATACAAGAAATCGGCCCTCGCCGACTTAACCGGCAGAAAAAGATTTTTTTGCAAAAATCTCTAAGCCCCGGGGTCACAATTTCATCAAAAATGTGACTTTTGGCAATTCACTCAAACATGGTGCCAAACGGTTGCAAATGCTCCCCTGAAAGGGTCAGCGGTCGAAACAGAAGGCTTTTTATCACAGGACAAGAAATCAGCCCTTGACAACTTAACCGGGAGAAAAAGATTTTTTTGAAAAAATCCCTAAGCCCCGGGGTCACAATTCCATCAAAAATGTGACTTTTGCCAATTCACTCAAAAAAAGTGCCAAACGGTTGCAAATGCTCCCTTGAGAGGTTTGGCGGTCGAAACAGAAGGCTTTTTATCACAGGACAAGAAATCAACCCTCAACAACTTAACCGGCAGAAAAAGATTTTTTTGAAAAATTCCCTAAGCCCCGGGGTCACAATTTCATCAAAAATGTGACTTTTGGCAATTCACTCAAAAATGGTGCCAAAAGGGTGCAAATGCTCCCCTGAGAGGTTTGGTGGTCGAAACAGAAGGCTTTTTATCACAGGACAAGAAATCAGCAATCGCCCACTTAACCGGCAGAAAAAGGGTTTTTGAAAAAATCCCTAAGCCCCGGGGTCACAATTTCAACAAAAATGTGACTTTCGGAAATTCACTCAAAATTAGTTCCAAAGGGTTGCAAATGCTCCCCTGAGAGGTTTGGTGGTCGAAACAGAAGGCCTTTTCTCGGAGGAAAAGAAATCAGCCCTCGACAACTTAACCGGAAAAAAAAGATTTTTTTGAAAACATCCCTAAGCCCCGGGGTCACAATTTCTTCAAAAATGTGACTTTCGGAAATTCACTCAAAATTAGTTCCAAAGGGTTGCAAAAGCTCCCCTGAGAGGTTTGGTGGTTGAAACAGAAGGCCTTTTCTCGGAGGAAAAGAAATCAGCCCTCGACAACTTAACCAGCAGAAAAAGGTTTTTTTCAAAAATCTCTAAGCCCCGGGGTCACAATTTCATCAAAAATGTGACTTTTGGCAATTCACTCAAAAATGGTGCCAAAAGGGTGCAAATGCTCCCCTGAGAGGTTTGGTGGTCGAAACAGAAGGCTTTTTCTCACAGGACAAGAAATCAGCCCTCGACAACTTAACCGGCAGAAAAAGATTTTTTGGAAAACATCCCTAAGCCCCGGGGTCACAATTTCAACAAAAATGTGACTTTCGGAAATTCACTCAAAATTAGTTCCAAAGGGTTGCAAATGCTCCCCTGAGAGGTTTGGTGGTCGAAACAGAAGGCCTTTTCTCGGAGGAAAAGAAATCAGCCCTCGACAACTTAACCGGAAAAAAAAGATTTTTTTGAAAACATCCCTAAGCCCCGGGGTCACAATTTCTTAAAAATGTGACTTTCGGAAATTCACTCAAAATTAGTTCCAAAGGGTTGCAAAAGCTCCCCTGAGAGGTTTGGTGGTTGAAACAGAAGGCCTTTTCTCGGAGGAAAAGAAATCAGCCCTCGACAACTTAAGCGGCAGAAAAAGATTTTTTTGAAAAAATCCCTAAGCCCCGGGGTCACAATTTCATCAAAAATCTGACTTTTGGCAAATCACTCAAAAATGGAGCCAAACGGTTTCAAATGCTCCCCTGAGAGGTTTGGCGGTCGAAACAGAAGGCTTTTTATCACAGGACAAGAAATCAGCCCTCGAGAACTTAAGCGGCAGAAAAAGATTTTTTTCAAAAAATCGCTAAGCCCCGGGGTCAGAATTTCATCAAAAATGTCACTTTTGGCAATTCACTCAAAAATAGTGCCAAACGGTTGCAAATGCTCCCCTGAGAGGTTTGGGGGTCGAAACAGAAGGCTTTTTATCACAGGACAAGAAATCAGCCCTCGCCCACTTAAGCGGCAGAAAAAGGGTTTTTGAAAAAATCCCTAAGCCCCGGGGTCACAATTTCATCAAAAATGTGACTTTCGGAAATTCACTCAAAATTAGTTCCAAAGGGATGCAAATGCTCCCCTGAGAGTTTTGGTGGTCGAAACAGAAGGCTTTTTCTCACAGGAAATGAAATCAGCCCTTGACAACTTAAGCGGCAGAAAAAGATTTTTTTGAAAAAATCCCTAAGCCCCGGGGTCACAATTTCATCAAAAATCTGACTTTTGGCAATTCACTCAAAAATAGTGCCAAACGGTTGCAAATGCTCCCCTGAGAGGTTTGGGGGTCGAAACAGAAGGCTTTTTATCACAGGACAAGAAATCAGCCCTCGCCCACTTAACCGGCAGAAAAAGGGTTTTTGAAAAAATCCCTAAGCCCCGGGGTCACAATTTCATCAAAAATGTCACTTTCGGAAATTCACTCAAAATTAGTTCCAAAGGGTAGCAAAAGCTCCCCTGAGAGGTTTGGTGGTTTAAACAGAAGGCCTTTTCTCGGAGGAAAAGAAATCAGCCCTCGACAACTTAAGCGGCAGAAAAAGGTTTTTTTGCAAAAAATCTCTAAGCCCTGGGGTCACAATTTCATCAAAAATGTGACTTTTGGCAATTCACTCAAAAATGGTGCCAAACGGTTGCAAATGCTCCCCTGAGAGGTTTTGTGGTCGAAACAAAAGGCTTTTTATCACAAGACAAGAAATCATCCCTCGCCGACTTAACCGGCAAAAAAAGATTTTTTTGAAAACATCCCTAAGCCCCGGGGTCACAATTTCATCAAAAATGTGACTTTTGGCAATTCACTCAAAAATGGTGCCAAACGGTTGCAAATGCCCCCCTGAAAGGGTCAGCGGTCGAAACAGAAGGCTATTTATTACAGGACAAGAAATCAGCCCTTGACAACTTAACCGGGAGAAAAAGATTTTTTTGAAAAAAAAATTCACTCAGAAAAAGTGCCAAACGGTTGCAAATGCTCCCCTGAGAGGTTTGGCGGTCGAAACAGAAGGCTTTTTATCACAGGACAAGAAATCAGCCCTCGCCCACTTAACCGGCAGAAAAAGATTTTTTTGAAAACATCCCTAAGCCCCGGGGTCACAATTTCATCAAAAATGTGACTTTCGGAAATTCACTCAAAATTAGTTCCAAAGCGTTGCAAATGCTCCCCTGAGAGGTTTGGTGGTCGAAACAGAAGGCTTTTTCTCACAGGAAATGAAATCAGCCCTCGACAACTTAAGCGGCAGAAAAAGATTTTTTTGAAAAAATCCCTAAGCCCCGGGGTCACAATTTCATCAAAAATGAGATTTTTGGCAATTCACTCAAAAATAGTGCCAAACGGTTGCTAATGCTCCCCTGAAAGGCTCAGCGGTCGAAACAGAAGGCTATTTATCACAGGACAAGAAATCAGCCCTTGACAACTTAACAGGGAGAAAAAGATTTTTTTGAAAAAATCCCTTAGCCTCGGGGTCACAATTCCATCAAAAATGTCACTTTTGGCAATTCACTCAAAAATGGTGCCAAACGGTTGCAAATGCTCCCCTGACAGGTTTTGTGGTCGAAACAAAAGGCTTTTTATCACAGGACAAGAAATCATCCCTCGCCGACTTAACCGGCAGAAAAAGATTTTTTTGAAAAAATCCCTAAGCCCCGGCGTCACAATTTCATCAAAAATGTGACTTTCGGAAATTCACTCAAAATTAGTTCCAAAGGGTTGCAAATGCTCCCCTGAGAGGTTTGGTGGTCGAAACAGAAGGCTTTTTCTCACAGAAAAAGAAATCAGCCCTCGACAACTTAAGCGGCAGAAAAAGATTTTTTTGAAAAATTCCCTAAGCCCCGGGGTCACAATTTCATCAAAAATGTGACTTTTGGCAAATCACTCAGAAATGGTGCCAAACGGTTGCAAATGCTCCCCTGAAAGGGTCAGCGGTCGAAACAGAAGGCTTTTTATCACAGGACAAGAAATCAGCCCTTGACAACTTAAGCGGCAGAAAAAGATTTTTTTGAAAAAATCCCTTAGCCTCGGGGTCACAATTCCATCAAAAATGTCACTTTTGGCAATTCACTCAAAAATGGTGCAAAACGGTTGCAAATGCTCCCCTGAGAGGTTTGGTGGTCGAAACAGAAGGCTTTTTATCACAGGACAAGAAATCAGCCCTCGCCCACTTAACCGGCAGGAAAAGGGTTTTTGAAAAAATCCCTAAGCCCCGGGGTCACAATTTCATCAAAAATCTGACTTTCGGAAATTCACTCAAAATTAGTTCCAAAGGGTTTCAAATGCTCCCCTGAAAGTTTTGGTGGTCGAAACAGAAGGCTTTTTCTCACAGGACAAGAAATCAGCCCTCGACAACTTAACCGGCAGAAAAAGATTTTTTTGAAAAATTCCCTAAGCCCCGGGGTCACAATTTCATCAAAAATCTGACTTTCGGAAATTCACTCAAAATTAGTTCCAAAGGGTTGCAAATGCTCCCCTGAGAGGTTTGGTGGTCGAAACAGAAGGCTTTTTCTCACAGGAAAAGAAATCAGCCCTCGACAACTTAAGCGGCAGAAAAAGATTTTTTTTGAAAAAATGTGACTTTTGGCAATTCACTCAAAAATAGTGCCAAACAATTGCAAATGCTCCCCTGAGAGGTTTGGCGGGCGAAACAGAAGGCTTTTTTATCCGAGGACAAGAAATCAGCCCTCGACATCTTTACCGGCAGAAGAAGATTTTTTTGAAAAAATCCCTAAGCTCTGAAATCACAATTTCATCAAAAATCTGACTTTTGGAAATTCACACAAAATTAGTTCGAAAGGGTTGCAAAAGCTCCCCTGAGAGGTTTGGTGGTTCAAACAGAAGGCTTTTTATCACAGGACAAGAAATCAGCCCTCGAGAACTTAACCGGCAGAAAAAGGGTTTTTGCAAAAATCTCTGAGCCCCGGGGTCACAATTTCATCAAAAATCTGACTTTCGGAAATTCACTCAAAATTAGTTCCAAAGGGTTGCAAATGCTCCCCTGAAAGTTTTGGTGGTCGAAACAGAAGGCTTTTTCTCACAGGAAATGAAATCAGCCCTCGACAACTTAACCGGCAGAAAAAGATTTTTTTGAAAAAATCCCTTAGCCCCGGGGTCACAATTTCATCAAAAATGTGACTTTTGGCAATTCACTCAAAAATGGTGCCAAACGGGTGCAAATGCTCCCCTGAGAGGTTTTGTGGTCGAAACAAAAGGCTTTTTATCACAGGACAAGAAATCAGCCCTCGCCCACTTAACATTCAGAAAAAGATTTTTTTGGAAAAAATTCATTAGCCCAGGGATCACAATTCCATCAAAAATGTGACTTTTGGTAATTCACTCAAAAAAAGTGCCAAACGGTTGCAAATGCTCCCCTGAGAGGTTTGGCAGTCGAAACAGAAGGCTTTTTTATCCGAGGACAAGAAATCAGCCCTCGCCATCTTAACCGGCAGAAGAAGATTTTTTTGAAAAAATCCCTTAGCCCCGGTGTCACAATTTCATGAAAAATGTGACTTTCCGAAATTCACTCAAAATTAGTTCCAAAGGGTTGCAAATGCTCCCCTGAGAGGTTTGGTGGTCGAAACAGAAGGCCTTTTCTCGGAGGAAAAGAAATCAGCCCTCGACAACTTAAGCGGCAGAAAAAGATTTTTTTGAAAAAATCTCTAAGCCCCGGGGTCACAATTTCATCAAAAATGTGACTTTCGGAAATTCACTCAAAATTAGTTCCAAAGGGTTGCAAAAGCTCCCCTGAGAGGTTTGGTGGTTGAAACAGACGGCATTTTTATCACAGGACAAGAAATCATCCCTCGCCGACTTAACCGGCAGAAAAAGGTTTTTTTGCAAAAATCTCTAAGCCCCGGGTTCACAATTTCATCAAAAATGTGACTTTTGGCAATTCACTCAAAAATGGTGCCAAACGGTTGCAAATGCTCCCCTGAAAGGGTCAGCGGTCGAAACAAAAGGCTTTTTATCACAGGACAAGAAATCATCCCTCGCCGACTTAACCGGCAAAAAAAGATTTTTTTGAAAACATCCCTAAGCCCCGGGGTCACAATTTCATCAAAAATGTGACTTTCGGAAATTCACTCAAAATTAGTTCCAAAGGGTTGCAAATGCTCCCCTGAGAGTTTTGGTGGTCGAAACAGAAGGCTTTTTCTCACAGGAAATGAAATCAGCCCTCGACAACTTAAGCGGCAGAAAAAGGGTTTTTGAAAAAATCCCTAAGCCCCGGGGTCACAATTTCATCAAAAATGTGACTTTCGGAAATTCACTCAAAATTAGTTCCAAAGGGTTGCAAATGCTCCCCTGAGAGGTTTGGTGGTCGAAACAGAAGGCCTTTTCTCAGAGGAAAAGAAATCAGCCCTCGACAACTTAAGCGGCAGAAAAAGATTTTTTTGAAAAAATCCCTAAGCCCCGGGGTCACAATTTCATCAAAAATGTGACTTTTGGCAATTCACTCAAAAATGGTGCCAAACGGATGCAAATGCTCCCCTGAGAGGTTTTGTGGTCGAAACAAAAGCCTTTTTCTCACAGGACAAGAAATCAACCCTCGCCGACTTAACCGGCAGAAAAAGATTTTTTTTAAAAAATCCCTAAGCCCCGGGGTCACAATTTCATCAAAAATCTGACTTTTGGAAATTCGCACAAAATTAGTTCCAAAGGGTTGCAAAAGCTCCCCTGGGAGGTTTGGTGGTTCAAACAGAAGGCTTTTTATCACAGGACAAGAAATCAGCCCTCGACAACTTAACCGGCAGAAAAAGATTTTTTTGAAAAATTCCCTAAGCCCCGGGGTCACAATTTCATCAAAAATGTGACTTTTGGCAATTCACTCAAAAATGGTGCCAAACGGGTGCAAATGCTCCCCTGAGAGGTTTTGTGGTCGAAACAAAAGGCTTTTTATCACAGGACAAGAAATCAGCCCTCGCCCACTTAACCGGCAGAAAAAGATTTTTTTGGAAATAATTCATTAGCCCAGGGATCACAATTCCATCAAAAATGTGACTTTTGGTAATTCACTCAAAAAAAGTGCCAAACGGTTGCAAATGCTCCCCTGAGAGGTTTGGCAGTCGAAACAGAAGGCTTTTTTATCCGAGGACAAGAAATCAGCCCTCGCCATCTTAACCGGCGGAAGAAGATTTTTTTGAAAAAATCCCTTAGCCCCGGGGTCCCAATTTCATCAAAAATCTGACTTTCGGAAATTCACTCAAAATTAGTTCCAAAGGGTTGCAAAAGCTCCCCTGAGAGGTTTGGTGGTCGAAACAGAAGGCTTTTTATCACAGGACAAGAAATCAGCCCTCGCCCACTTAACCCGCAGAAAAATGGTTTTTGAAAAAATCCCTAAGCCCCGGGGTCACAATTTCATGAAAAATGTGACTTTCCAAAATTCACTCAAAATTAGTTCCAAAGGGTTGCAAATGCTCCCCTGAGAGGTTTTGTGGTCGAAACAGAAGGCTTTTTATCACAGGACAAGAAATCATCCCTCGCCGACTTAACCGGCAAAAAAAGATTTTTTTGAAAACATCCCTAAGCCCCGGGGTCACAATTTCATCAAAAATGTGACTTTTGGAATTTCGCACAAAATTAGTTCCAAAGGGTTGCAAAAGCTCCCCTGAGAGGTTTGGGGGTTCAAACAGAAGGCTTTTTATCACAGTACAAGAAATCGGCCCTCGCCGACTTAACCGGCAGAAAAAGATTTTTTTGCTAAAATCTCTAAGCCCCGGGGTCACAATTTCATCAAAAATGTGACTTTTGGCAATTCACTCAAAAATGGTGCCAAACGGTTGCAAATGCTCCCCTGAGAGGTTTGGTGGTCGAAACAGAAGGCCTTTTCTCGGAGGAAAAGAAATCAGCCCTCGACAACTTAACCGGCAGAAAAAGATTTTTTTGAAAAATTCCCTAAGCCCCGGGGTCACAATTTCATCAAAAATGTGACTTTTGGCAATTCACTCAAAAATGGTGCCAAAAGGGTGCAAATGCTCCCCTGAGAGGTTTTGTGGTCGAAACAGAAGGCTTTTTCTCACAGGACAAGAAATCAGCCCTCGACAACTTAACCGGCAGAAAAAGATTTTTTGGAAAACATCCCTAAGCCCCGGGGTCACAATTTCATCAAAAATGTGACTTTCGGAAATTCACTCAAAATTAGTTCCAAAGGGTTGCAAAAGCTCCCCTGAGAGTTTTGGTGGTCGAAACAGAAGGCTTTTTATCACAGGACAAGAAATCAGCCCTCGCCCACTTAACTGGCAGAAAAAGGGTTTTTGAAAAAATCCCTAAGCCCCGGGGTCACAATTTCAACAAAAATGTGACTTTCGGAAATTCACTCAAAATTAGTTCCAAAGGGTTGCAAATGCTCCCCTGAGAGGTTTGGTGGTCGAAACAGAAGGCCTTTTCTCGGAGGAAAAGAAATCAGCCCTCGACAACTTAACCGGCAGAAAAAGATTTTTTTGTAAACATCCCTAAGCCCCGGGGTCACAATTTCATCAAAAATGTGACTTTTGGCAATTCACTCAAAAATAGTGCCAAACGGTTGCAAATGCTCCCCTGAGAGGTTTGGTGGTTGAAACAGAAGGCTTTTTATCACAGGACAAGAAATCAGCCCTCGCCCACTTAACCCGCAGAAAAAGGGTTTTTGAAAAATTCCCTAAGCCCCGGGGTCACAATTTCATCAAAAATCCGACTTTTGGCAATTCACTCAAAAATGGTGCCAAAAGGGTGCAAATGCTCCCCTGAGAGGTTTGGTGGTTCAAACAGAAGGCTTTTCATCACAATACAAGAAATCGGCCCTCGCCGACTTAACCGGCAGAAAAAGATTTTTTTGAAAACATCCCTAAGCCCCGGGGTCACAATTTCATCAAAAATGTGACTTTTGGCAATTTACTCAAAAATAGTGCCAAACGGTTGCAAATGCTCCCCTGAGAGGTTTGGTGGTCGAAACAGAAGGCTTTTTATCACAGGACAAGAAATCAGCCCTCGCCCACTTAACCCGCAGAAAAAGATTTTTTTGAAAACATCCCTAAGCCCCGGGGTCACAATTTCATCAAAAATCTGACTTTTGGCAATTCACTCAAAAATGGTTCCAAAAGGGTGCAAATGCTCCCCTGAGAGGTTTGGTGGTCGAAACAGAAGGCTTTTTATCACAGGACAAGAAATCAGCCCTCGCCCACTTAACCGGCAGAAAAAGGGTTTTTGAAAAAATCCCTAAGCCCCGGGGTCACAATTTCAACAAAAATGTGACTTTCGGAAATTCACTCAAAATTAGTTCCAAAGGGTTGCAAATGCTCCCCTGAGAGGTTTGGTGGTCGAAACAGAAGGCCTTTTCCCGGAGGAAAAGAAATCAGCCCTCGCCGACTTAACCGGCAGAAAAAGATTTTTTTGAAAACATCCCTAAGCCCCGGGGTCACAATTTCATCAAAAATGTGACTTTTGGCAATTCACTCAAAAATAGTGCCAAACGGTTGCAAATGCTCCCCTGAGAGGTTTGGTGGTCGAAACAGAAGGCTTTTATCACAGGACAAGAAATCAGCCCTCGCCGACTTAACCGGCAGAAAAAGATTTTTTTGAAAACATCCCTAAGCCCCGGGGTCACAATTTCATCAAAAATGTGACTTTTTGCAATTCACTCAAAAATGGTGCCAAAAGGGTGCAAATGCTCCCCTGAGAGGTTTGGTGGTCGAAACAGAAGGCTTTTTATCACAGGACAAGAAATCAGCCCTCGCCCACTTAACCCGCAGAAAAAGGGTTTTTGAAAAAATCCCTAAGCCCCGGGGTCACAATTTCATCAAAAATCTGACTTTTGGCAATTCACTCAAAAATGGTGCCAAAAGGGTGCAAATGCTCCCCTGAGAGGTTTGGTGGTTCAAACAGAAGGCTTTTTATCACAATACAAGAAATCGGCCCTCGCCGACTTAACCGGCAGAAAAAGATTTTTTTGAAAACATCCCTAAGCCCCGGGGTCACAATTTCATCAAAAATGTGACTTTTGGCAATTTACTCAAAAATAGTGCCAAACGGTTGCAAATGCTCCCCTGAGAGGTTTGGTGGTCGAAACAGAAGGCTTTTTATCACAGGACAAGAAATCAGCCCTCGCCCACTTAACCCGCAGAAAAAGATTTTTTTGAAAACATCCCTAAGCCCCGGGGTCACAATTTCATCAAAAATCTGACTTTTGGCAATTCACTCAAAAATGGTGCCAAAAGGGTGCAAATGCTCCCCTGAGAGGTTTGGTGGTCGAAACAGAAGGCTTTTTATCACAGGACAAGAAATCAGCCCTCGCCCACTTAACCGGCAGAAAAAGGGTTTTTGAAAAAATCCCTAAGCCCCGGGGTCACAATTTCAACAAAAATGTGACTTTCGGAAATTCACTCAAAATTAGTTCCAAAGGGTTGCAAATGCTCCCCTGAGAGGTTTGGTGGTCGAAACAGAAGGCCTTTTCTCGGAGGAAAAGAAATCAGCCCTCGCCGACTTAACCGGCAGAAAAAGATTTTTTTGAAAACATCCCTAAGCCCCGGGGTCACAATTTCATCAAAAATGTGACTTTTGGCAATTCACTCAAAAATAGTGCCAAACGGTTGCAAATGCTCCCCTGAGAGGTTTGGTGGTCGAAACAGAAGGCTTTTTATCACAGGACAAGAAATCAGCCCTCGCCGACTTAACTGGCAGAAAAAGATTTTTTTGAAAACATCCCTAAGCCCCGGGGTCACAATTTCATCAAAAATGTGACTTTTTGCAATTCACTCAAAAATGGTGCCAAAAGGGTGCAAATGCTCCCCTGAGAGGTTTGGTGGTCGAAACAGAAGGCTTTTTATCACAGGACAAGAAATCAGCCTTCGCCCACTTAACCCGCAGAAAAAGGGTTTTTGAAAAATTCCCTAAGCCCCGGGGTCACAATTTCAACAAAAATGTGACTTTCGGAAATTCACTCAAAATTAGTTCCAAAGGGTTGCAAATGCTCCCCTGAGAGGTTTGGTGGTCGAAACAGAAGGCCTTTTCTCGGAGGAAAAGAAATCAGCCCTCGACCACTTAACCGGCAGAAAAAGATTTTTTGGAAAACATCCCTAAGCCCCGGGGTCACAATTTCATCAAAAATGTGACTTTCGGAAATTGACTCAAAATTAGTTCCAAAGGGTTGCAAATGCTCCCCTGAGAGTTTTGGTGGTCAAAACAAAAGGCTTTTTATCACAGGACGAGAAATCATCCCTCGCCGACTTAACCGGCAAAAAAAGATTTTTTTGAAAACATCCCTAAGCCCCGGGGTCACAATTTCATCAAAAATGTGACTTTCGGAAATTCACTCAAAATTAGTTCCAAAGGGTTGCAAATGCTCCCCTGAGAGTTTTGGTGGTCGAAACAGAAGGCTTTTTCTCACAGGAAATGAAATCAGCCCTCGACAACTTAAGCGGCAGAAAAAGATTTTTTTGAAAAAAATCCCTAAGCCCCGGGGTCACAATTTCATCAAAAATGTGACTTTTGGCAATTCACTCAAAAATAGTGCCAAACGGTTGCAAATGCTCCCCTGAGAGGTTTGGTTAGTCGAAACAAAAGGCTTTTTATCACAAGACAAGAAATCAGCCCTCGCCCACTTAACCGGCAGAAAAAGGGTTTTTGAAAAAATCCCTAAGCCCCGGGGTCACAATTTCATCAAAAATGTGACTTTCGGAAATTCACTCAAAATTAGTTCCAAAGGGTTGCAAATGCTCCCCTGAGAGGTTTGGTGGTCGAAACAGAAGGCCTTTTCTCGGAGGAAAAGAAATCAGCCCTCGACAACTTAACCGGCAGAAAAAGATTTTTTGGAAAACATCCCTAAGCCCCGGGGTCACAATTTCAACAAAAATGTGACTTTCGGAAATTCACTCAAAATTAGTTCCAAAGGGTTGCAAATGCTCCCCTGAGAGGTTTGGTGGTCGAAACAGAAGGCCTTTTCTCGGAGGAAAAGAAATCAGCCCTCGACAACTTAACCGGCAGAAAAAGATTTTTTTGAAAACATCCCTAAGCCCCGGGGTCACAATTTCATCAAAAATGTGACTTTTGGCAATTCACTCAAAAATAGTGCCAAACGGTTGCAAATGCTCCCCTGAGAGGTTTGGTGGTCGAAACAGAAGGCTTTTTATCACAGGACAAGAAATCAGCCCTCGCCCACTTAACCCGCAGAAAAAGGGTTTTTGAAAAATTCCCTAAGCCCCGGGGTCACAATTTCATCAAAAATTTGACTTTTGGCAATTCACTCAAAAATGGTGCCAAAAGGGTGCAAATGCTCCCCTGAGAGGTTTGGTGGTTCAAACAGAAGGCTTTTTATCACAATACAAGAAATCAGCCCTCGACAACTTAACCGGCAGAAAAAGATTTTTTTGAAAACATCCCTAAGCCCCGGGGTCACAATTTCATCAAAAATGTGACTTTTGGCAATTCACTCAAAAATAGTCCCAAACGGTTGCAAATGCTCCCCTGAGAGGTTTGGTGGTCGAAACAGAAGGCTTTTTATCACAGGACAAGAAATCAGCCCTCGCCCACTTAACCCGCAGAAAAAGATTTTTTTGAAAACATCCCTAAGCCCCGGGGTCACAATTTCATCAAAAATCTGACTTTTGGAAATTGGCACAAAATTAGTTCCAAAGGGTTGCAAAAGCTCCCCTGAGAGGTTTGGTGGTTCAAACAGAAGGCTTTTTATCACAATACAAGAAATCGGCCCTCGCCGACGTAACCGGCAGAAAAAGATTTTTTTGCAAAAATCTCTAAGCCCCGGGGTCACAATTTCATCAAAAATGTGACTTTTGGCAATTCACTCAAAAATGGTGCCAAACGGTTGCAAATGCTCCCCTGAAAGGGTCAGCGGTCGAAACAGAAGGCTTTTTATCACAGGACAAGAAATCAGCCCTTGACAACTTAACCGGGAGAAAAAGATTTTTTTGAAAAAATCCCTAAGCCCCGGGGTCAAAATTCCATCAAAAATGTGACTTTTGGCAATTCACTCAAAAAAAGTGCCAAACGGTTGCAAATGCTCCCTTGAGAGGTTTGGCGGTCGAAACAGAAGGCTTTTTATCACAGGACAAGAAATCAACCCTCAACAACTTAACCGGCAGAAAAAGATTTTTTTGAAAAATTCCCTAAGCCCCGGGGTCACAATTTCATCAAAAATGTGACTTTTGGCAATTCACTCAAAAATGGTGCCAAAAGGGTGCAAATGCTCCCCTGAGAGGTTTGGTGGTCGAAACAGAAGGCTTTTTATCACAGGACAAGAAATCAGCCCTCGCCCACTTAACCGGCAGAAAAAGGGTTTTTGAAAAAATCCCTAAGCCCCGGGGTCACAATTTCAACAAAAATGTGACTTTCGGAAATTCACTCAAAATTAGTTCCAAAGGGTTGCAAATGCTCCCCTGAGAGGTTTGGTGGTCGAAACAGAAGGCCTTTTCTCGGAGGAAAAGAAATCAGCCATCGACAACTTAACCGGAAAAAAAAGATTTTTTTGAAAACATCCCTAAGCCCCGGGGTCACAATTTCTTCAAAAATGTGACTTTCGGAAATTCACTCAAAATTAGTTCCAAAGGGTTGCAAAAGCTCCCCTGAGAGGTTTGGTGTTTGAAACAGAAGGCCTTTTCTCGGAGGAAAAGAAATCAGCCCTCGACAACTTAACCGGCAGAAAAAGGTTTTTTTGCTAAAATCTCTAAGCCCCGGGGTCACAATTTCATAAAAAATGTGACTTTTGGCAATTCACTCAAAAATGGTGCCAAACGGTTGCAAATGCTCCCCTGAGAGGTTTGGTGGTCGAAACAGAAGGCCTTTTCTCGGAGGAAAAGAAATCAGCCCTCGACAACTTAACCGGCAGAAAAAGATTTTTTTGAAAAATTCCCTAAGCCCCGGGGTCACAATTTCATCAAAAATGTGACTTTTGGCAATTCACTCAAAAATGGTGCCAAAAGGGTGCAAATGCTCCCCTGAGAGGTTTGGTGGTCGAAACAGAAGGCTTTTTCTCACAGGACAAGAAATCAGCCCTCGACAACTTAACCGGCAGAAAAAGATTTTTTGGAAAACATCCCTAAGCCCCGGGGTCACAATTTCATCAAAAATGTGACTTTCGGAAATTCACTCAAAATTAGTTCCAAAGGGTTGCAAAAGCTCCCCTGAGAGTTTTGGTGGTCGAAACAGAAGGCTTTTTATCACAGGACAAGAAATCAGCCCTCGCCCACTTAACTGGCAGAAAAAGGGTTTTTGAAAAAATCCCTAAGCCCCGGGGTCACAATTTCAACAAAAATGTGACTTTCGGAAATTCACTCAAAATTAGTTCCAAAGGGTTGCAAATGCTCCCCTGAGAGGTTTGGTGGTCGAAACAGAAGGCCTTTTCTCGGAGGAAAAGAAATCAGCCCTCGACAACTTAACCGGCAGAAAAAGATTTTTTTGTAAACATCCCTAAGCCCCGGGGTCACAATTTCATCAAAAATGTGACTTTTGGCAATTCACTCAAAAATAGTGCCAAACGGTTGCAAATGCTCCCCTGAGAGGTTTGGTGGTTCAAACAGAAGGCTTTTTATCACAATACAAGAAATCGGCCCTCGCCGACTTAACCGGCAGAAAAAGATTTTTTTGAAAACATCCCTAAGCCCCGGGGTCACAATTTCATCAAAAATGTGACTTTTGGCAATTTACTCAAAAATAGTGCCAAACGGTTGCAAATGCTCCCCTGAGAGGTTTGGTGGTCGAAACAGAAGGCTTTTTATCACAGGACAAGAAATGAGCCCTCGCCCACTTAACCCGCAGAAAAAGATTTTTTTGAAAACATCCCTAAGCCCCGGGGTCACAATTTCATCAAAAATCTGACTTTTGGCAATTCACTCAAAAATGGTGCCAAAAGGGTGCAAATGCTCCCCTGAGAGGTTTGGTGGTCGAAACAGAAGGCTTTTTATCACAGGACAAGAAATCAGCCCTCGCCCACTTAACCGGCAGAAAAAGGGTTTTTGAAAAAATCCCTAAGCCCCGGGGTCACAATTTCAACAAAAATGTGACTTTCGGAAATTCACTCAAAATTAGTTCCAAAGGGTTGCAAATGCTCCCCTGAGAGGTTTGGTGGTCGAAACAGAAGGCCTTTTCTCGGAGGAAAAGAAATCAGCCCTCGCCGACTTAACCGGCAGAAAAAGATTTTTTTGAAAACATCCCTAAGCCCCGGGGTCACAATTTCATCAAAAATGTGACTTTTGGCAATTCACTCAAAAATAGTGCCAAACGGTTGCAAATGCTCCCCTGAGAGGTTTGGTGGTCGAAACAGAAGGCTTTTATCACAGGACAAGAAATCAGCCCTCGCCGACTTAACCGGCAGAAAAAGATTTTTTTGAAAACATCCCTAAGCCCCGGGGTCACAATTTCATCAAAAATGTGACTTTTTGCAATTCACTCAAAAATGGTGCCAAAAGGGTGCAAATGCTCCCCTGAGAGGTTTGGTGGTCGAAACAGAAGGCTTTTTATCACAGGACAAGAAATCAGCCCTCGCCCACTTAACCCGCAGAAAAAGGGTTTTTGAAAAAATCCCTAAGCCCCGGGGTCACAATTTCATCAAAAATCTGACTTTTGGCAATTCACTCAAAAATGGTGCCAAAAGGGTGCAAATGCTCCCCTGAGAGGTTTGGTGGTCGAAACAGAAGGCTTTTTATCACAATACAAGAAATCGGCCCTCGCCGACTTAACCGGCAGAAAAAGATTTTTTTGAAAACATCCCTAAGCCCCGGGGTCACAATTTCATCAAAAATGTGACTTTTGGCAATTTACTCAAAAATAGTGCCAAACGGTTGCAAATGCTCCCCTGAGAGGTTTGGTGGTCGAAACAGAAGTCTTTTTATCACAGGACAAGAAATCAGCCCTCGCCCACTTAACCCGCAGAAAAAGGGTTTTTGAAAAATTCCCTAAGCCCCGGGGTCACAATTTCATCAAAAATCTGACTTTTGGCAATTCACTCAAAAATGGTGCCAAAAGGGTGCAAATGCTCCCTTGAGAGGTTTGGTGGTTCAAACAGAAGGCTTTTTATCACAATACAAGAAATCGGCCCTCGCTGACTTAACCGGCAGAAAAAGATTTTTTTGAAAACATCCCTAAGCCCCGGGGTCACAATTTCATCAAAAATGTGACTTTTGGCAATTTACTCAAAAATAGTGCCAAACGGTTGCAAATGCTCCCCTGAGAGGTTTGGTGGTCGAAACAGAAGGCTTTTTATCACAGGACAAGAAATCAGCCCTCGCCCACTTAACCCGCAGAAAAAGATTTTTTTGAAAACATCCCTAAGCCCCGGGGTCACAATTTCATCAAAAATCTGACTTTTGGCAATTCACTCAAAAATGGTGCCAAAAGGGTGCAAATGCTCCCCTGAGAGGTTTGGTGGTCGAAACAGAAGGCTTTTTATCACAGGACAAGAAATCAGCCCTCGCCCACTTAACCGGCAGAAAAAGGGTTTTTGAAAAAATCCCTAAGCCCCGGGGTCACAATTTCAACAAAAATGTGACTTTCGGAAATTCACTCAAAATTAGTTCCAAAGGGTTGCAAATGCTCCCCTGAGAGGTTTGGTGGTCGAAACAGAAGGCCTTTTCTCGGAGGAAAAGAAATCAGCCCTCGCCGACTTAACCGGCAGAAAAAGATTTTTTTGAAAACATCCCTAAGCCCCGGGGTCACAATTTCATCAAAAATGTGACTTTTGGCAATTCACTCAAAAATAGTGCCAAACGGTTGCAAATGCTCCCCTGAGAGGTTTGGTGGTCGAAACAGAAGGCTTTTTATCACAGGACAAGAAATCAGCCCTCGCCGACTTAACTGGCAGAAAAAGATTTTTTTGAAAACATCCCTAAGCCCCGGGGTCACAATTTCATCAAAAATGTGACTTTTTGCAATTCACTCAAAAATGGTGCCAAAAGGGTGCAAATGCTCCCCTGAGAGGTTTGGTGGTCGAAACAGAAGGCTTTTTATCACAGGACAAGAAATCAGCCTTCGCCCACTTAACCCGCAGAAAAAGGGTTTTTGAAAAATTCCCTAAGCCCCGGGGTCACAATTTCAACAAAAATGTGACTTTCGGAAATTCACTCAAAATTAGTTCCAAAGGGTTGCAAATGCTCCCCTGAGAGGTTTGGTGGTCGAAACAGAAGGCCTTTTCTCGGAGGAAAAGAAATCAGCCCTCGACCACTTAACCGGCAGAAAAAGATTTTTTGGAAAACATCCCTAAGCCCCGGGGTCACAATTTCATCAAAAATGTGACTTTCGGAAATTCACTCAAAATTAGTTCCAAAGGGTTGCAAATGCTCCCCTGAGAGTTTTGGTGGTCAAAACAAAAGGCTTTTTATCACAGGACGAGAAATCATCCCTCGCCGACTTAACCGGCAAAAAAAGATTTTTTTGAAAACATCCCTAAGCCCCGGGGTCACAATTTCATCAAAAATGTGACTTTCGGAAATTCACTCAAAATTAGTTCCAAAGGGTTGCAAATGCTCCCCTGAGAGTTTTGGTGGTCGAAACAGAAGGCTTTTTCTCACAGGAAATGAAATCAGCCCTCGACAACTTAAGCGGCAGAAAAAGATTTTTTTGAAAAAATCCCTAAGCCCCGGGGTCACAATTTCATCAAAAATGTGACTTTTGGCAATTCACTCAAAAATAGTGCCAAACGGTTGCAAATGCTCCCCTGAGAGGTTTGGTTAGTCGAAACAAAAGGCTTTTTATCACAAGACAAGAAATCAGCCCTCGCCCACTTAACCGGCAGAAAAAGGGTTTTTGAAAAAATCCCTAAGCCCCGGGGTCACAATTTCATCAAAAATGTGACTTTCGGAAATTCACTCAAAATTAGTTCCAAAGGGTTGCAAATGCTCCCCTGAGAGGTTTGGTGGTCGAAACAGAAGGCCTTTTCTCGGAGGAAAAGAAATCAGCCCTCGACAACTTAACCGGCAGAAAAAGATTTTTTGGAAAACATCCCTAAGCCCCGGGGTCACAATTTCAACAAAAATGTGACTTTCGGAAATTCACTCAAAATTAGTTCCAAAGGGTTGCAAATGCTCCCCTGAGAGGTTTGGTGGTCGAAACAGAAGGCCTTTTCTCGGAGGAAAAGAAATCAGCCCTCGACAACTTAACCGGCAGAAAAAGATTTTTTTGAAAACATCCCTAAGCCCCGGGGTCACAATTTCATCAAAAATGTGACTTTTGGCAATTCACTCAAAAATAGGGCCAAACGGTTGCAAATGCTCCCCTGAGAGGTTTGGTGGTCGAAACAGAAGGCTTTTTATCACAGGACAAGAAATCAGCCCTCGCCCACTTAACCCGCAGAAAAAGGGTTTTTGAAAAATTCCCTAAGCCCCGGGGTCACAATTTCATCAAAAATTTGACTTTTGGCAATTCACTCAAAAATGGTGCCAAAAGGGTGCAAATGCTCCCCTGAGAGGTTTGGTGGTTCAAACAGAAGGCTTTTTATCACAATACAAGAAATCAGCCCTCGACAACTTAACCGGCAGAAAAAGATTTTTTTGAAAACATCCCTAAGCCCCGGGGTCACAATTTCATCAAAAATGTGACTTTTGGCAATTCACTCAAAAATAGTCCCAAACGGTTGCAAATGCTCCCCTGAGAGGTTTGGTGGTCGAAACAGAAGGCTTTTTATCACAGGACAAGAAATCAGCCCTCGCCCACTTAACCCGCAGAAAAAGATTTTTTTGAAAACATCCCTAAGCCCCGGGGTCACAATTTCATCAAAAATCTGACTTTTGGAAATTGGCACAAAATTAGTTCCAAAGGGTTGCAAAAGCTCCCCTGAGAGGTTTGGTGGTTCAAACAGAAGGCTTTTTATCACAATACAAGAAATCGGCCCTCGCCGACTTAACCGGCAGAAAAAGATTTTTTTGCAAAAATCTCTAAGCCCCGGGGTCACAATTTCATCAAAAATGTGACTTTTGGCAATTCACTCAAAAATGGTGCCAAACGGTTGCAAATGCTCCCCTGAAAGGGTCAGCGGTCGAAACAGAAGGCTTTTTATCACAGGACAAGAAATCAGCCCTTGACAACTTAACCGGGAGAAAAAGATTTTTTTGAAAAAATCCCTAAGCCCCGGGGTCAAAATTCCATCAAAAATGTGACTTTTGGCAATTCACTCAAAAAAAGTGCCAAACGGTTGCAAATGCTCCCTTGAGAGGTTTGGCGGTCGAAACAGAAGGCTTTTTATCACAGGACAAGAAATCAACCCTCAACAACTTAACCGGCAGAAAAAGATTTTTTTGAAAAATTCCCTAAGCCCCGGGGTCACAATTTCATCAAAAATGTGACTTTTGGCAATTCACTCAAAAATGGTGCCAAAAGGGTGCAAATGCTCCCCTGAGAGGTTTGGTGGTCGAAACAGAAGGCTTTTTATCACAGGACAAGAAATCAGCCCTCGCCCACTTAACCGGCAGAAAAAGGGTTTTTGAAAAAATCCCTAAGCCCCGGGGTCACAATTTCAACAAAAATGTGACTTTCGGAAATTCACTCAAAATTAGTTCCAAAGGGTTGCAAATGCTCCCCTGAGAGGTTTGGTGGTCGAAACAGAAGGCCTTTTCTCGGAGGAAAAGAAATCAGCCCTCGACAACTTAACCGGAAAAAAAAGATTTTTTTGAAAACATCCCTAAGCCCCGGGGTCACAATTTCTTCAAAAATGTGACTTTCGGAAATTCACTCAAAATTAGTTCCAAAGGGTTGCAAAAGCTCCCCTGAGAGGTTTGGTGTTTGAAACAGAAGGCCTTTTCTCGGAGGAAAAGAAATCAGCCCTCGACAACTTAACCGGCAGAAAAAGGTTTTTTTTCAAAAATCTCTAAGCCTCGGGGTCACAATTTCATCAAAAATGTGACTTTTGGCAATTCACTCAAAAATGGTGCCAAAAGGGTGCAAATGCTCCCCTGAGAGGTTTGGTGGTCGAAACAGAAGGCTTTTTCTCACAGGACAAGAAATCAGCCCTCGACAACTTAACCGGCAGAAAAAGATTTTTTGGAAAACATCCCTAAGCCCCGGGGTCACAATTTCATCAAAAATGTGACTTTCGGAAATTCACTCAAAATTAGTTCCAAAGGGTTGCAAAAGCTCCCCTGAGAGTTTTGGTGGTCGAAACAGAAGGCTTTTTATCACAGGACAAGAAATCAGCCCTCGCCCACTTAACCGGCAGAAAAAGGGTTTTTGAAAAAATCCCTAAGCCCCGGGGTCACAATTTCAACAAAAATGTGACTTTCGGAAATTCACTCAAAATTAGTTCCAAAGGGTTGCAAATGCTCCCCTGAGAGGTTTGGTGGTCGAAACAGAAGGCCTTTTCTCGGAGGAAAAGAAATCAGCCCTCGACAACTTAACCGGAAAAAAAAGATTTTTTTGAAAACATCCCTAAGCCCCGGGGTCACAATTTCTTCAAAAATGTGACTTTCGGAAATTCACTCAAAATTAGTTCCAAAGGGTTGCAAAAGCTCCCCTGAGAGGTTTGGTGGTTGAAACAGAAGGCCTTTTCTCGGAGGAAAAGAAATCAGCCCTCGACAACTTAACCGGCAGAAAAAGGTTTTTTTCAAAAATCTCTAAGCCCCGGGGTCACAATTTCATCAAAAATGTGACTTTTGGCAATTCACTCAAAAATGGTGCCAAACGGTTGCAAATGCTCCCCTGAGAGGTTTTGTGGTCGAAACAAAAGGCTTTTTATTACAGGACAAGAAATCAGCCCTCGCCCACTTAACCGGCAAAAAAAGATTTTTTTGAAAACATCCCTAAGCCCCGGGGTCACAATTTCATCAAAAATGTGACTTTTGGAATTTCGCACAAAATTAGTTCCAAAGGGTTGCAAAAGCTCCCCTGAGAGGTTTGGGGGTTCAAACAGAAGGCTTTTTATCACAGTACAAGAAATCAGCCCTCGCCGACTTAACCGGCAGAAAAAGATTTTTTTGCTAAAATCTCTAAGCCCCGGGGTCACAATTTCATCAAAAATCTGACTTTTGGCAATTCACTCAAAAATGGTGCCAAACGGTTGCAAATGCTCCCCTGAAAGGGTCGGCGGTCGAAACAGAAGGCTTTTTATCACAGGACAAGAAATCAGCCCTTGACAACTTAACCGGGAGAAAAAGATTTTTTTGAAAAAATCCCTAAGCCCCGGGGTCACAATTCCATCAAAAATGTGACTTTTGGCAATTCACTCAAAAAAAGTGCCAAACGGTTGCAAATGCTCCCTTGAGAGGTTTGGCGGTCGAAACAGAAGGCTTTTTCTCACAGGACAAGAAATCAGCCCTCGACAACTTAACCGGCAGAAAAAGATTTTATTGAAAAATTCCCTAAGCCCCGGGGTCACAATTTCATAAAAAATGTGACTTTTGGCAATTCACTCAAAAATGGTGCCAAAAGGGTGCAAATGCTCCCCTGAGAGGTTTGGTGGTCGAAACAGAAGGCTTTTTATCACAGGACAAGAAATCAGCCCTCGCCCACTTAACCGGCAGAAAAAGGGGTTTTGAAAAAATCCCTAAGCCCCGGGGTCACAATTTCATCAAAAAACTGACTTTCGGAAATTCACTCAAAATTAGTTCCAAAGGGTTGCAAATGCTCCCCTGAGAGGTTTGGTGGTCGAAACAGAAGGCCTTTTTCTCGGAGGAAAAGAAATCAGCCCTCGACAACTTAAGCGGCAGAAAAAGATTTTTTTGAAAAAATCCCTAAGCTCCGGGGTCACAATTTCATCAAAAATGTGACTTTTGGCAATTCACTCAAAAATGGTGCCAAACGGTTGCAAATGCTCCCCTGAGAGGTTTTGTGGTCGAAACAGAAGGCAAGAAAGGACAAGAAATCAGCCCTTGACAACTTAACCGGGAGAAAAAGATTTTTTTGAAAAAATCCCTTAGCCCCGGGGTCACAATTCCATCAAAAATGTGACTTTTGGCAATTCACTCAAAAAAAGTGCCAAACGGTTGCAAATGCTCCCTTCAGAGGTTTGGCGGTCGAAACAGAAGGCTTTTTATCACAGGACAAGAAATCAGCCCTCACCCACTTAACCGGCAGAAAAAGGGTTTTTGAAAAAATCCCTAAGCCCCGGGGTCACAATTTCATCAAAAATGTGACTTTTGGAAATTCACTCAAAATTAGTTCCAAAGGGTTGCAAATGCTCCCCTGAGAGGTTTGGTGGTCGAAACAGAAGGCCTTTTCTCGGAGGAAAAGAAATCAGCCCTCGACAACTTAAGCGGCAGAAAAAGATTTTTTTGCAACAATCTATAAGCCCCGGGGTCACAATTCCATAAAAAATGTGACTTTTGGCACTTCACTCAAAAATGGTGCCAAACGGTTGCAAATGCTCCCCTGAGAGGTTTTGTGGTCGAAACAAAAGGCTTTTTATCACAGGACAAGAAATCATCCCTCGCCGACTTAACCGGCAAAAAAAGATTTTTTTGAAAAAATCCCTAAGCCCCGGGGTCACAATTTCATCAAAAATCTGACTTTTGGCAAATCACTCAAAAATGGTGCCAAACGGTTGCAAATGCTCCCCTGAAAGGGTCAGCTGTCGAAACAGAAGGCTTTTTATCACAGGACAAGAAATCAGCCCTTGACAACTTAACCGGCAGAAAAAGATTTTTTTGAAAAAATCCCTTAGCCCCGGGGTCACAATTCCATCAAAAATGTGACTTTTGGCAATTCACTCAAAAAAAGTGCCAAACGGTTGCAAATGCTCCCCTGAGAGGTTTGGCGGTCGAAACAGAAGGCTTTTTATCACAGGACAAGAAATCAGCCCTCGACAACTTAACCGGCAGAGAAAGATTTTTTTGAAAAATTCCCTAAGCCCCGGGGTCACAATTTCATCAAAAATGTCACTTTTGGCAATTCACTCAAAAATGGTGCCAAACGGTTGCAAATGCTCCCCTGAGAGGTTTGGTGGTCGAAACAGAAGGCTTTTTATCACAGGACAAGAATTCAGCCCTCGCCCACTTAACCAGCAGAAAAAGGGTTTTTGAAAAAATCCCTAAGCCCCGGGGTCACAATTTCATCAAAAATCTGACTTTCGGAAATTCACTCAAAATTAGTTCCAAAGGGTTGCAAATGCTCCCCTGAGAGGTTTGGTGGTCGAAACAGAAGGCTTTTTCTCACAGGAAAAGAAATCAGCCCTCGACAACTTAAGCGGCAGAAAAAGATTTTTTTTGAAAAAATGTGACTTTTGGCAATTCACTCAAAAATAGTGCCAAACAGTTGCAAATGCTCCCCTGAGAGGTTTGGCGGTCGAAACAGAAGGCTTTTTTATCCGAGGACAAGAAATCAGCCCTCGACATCTTTACCGGCAGAAGAAGATTTTTTTGAAAAAATCCCTAAGCCCTGAAATCACAATTTCATCAAAAATCTGACTTTCGGAAATTCACTCAAAATTAGTTCCAAAGGGTTGCAAATGCTCCCCTGAGAGGTTTGGTGGTCGAAACAGAAGGCTTTTTCTCACAGGAAAAGAAATCAGCCCTCGACAACTTAAGCGGCAGAAAAAGATTTTTTTTTTAAAAAAGTGACTTTTGGCAATTCACTCAAAAATGGTGCCAAACGGTTGCAAATGCTCCATTGAGAGGTTTGGCGGTCGAAACAGAAGGCTTTTTATCACAGGACAAGAAATCAGCCCTCGACAACTTAACCGGCAGAGGAAGATTTTTTTGAAAAATTCCCTAAGCCCCGGGGTCACAATTTCATCAAAAATCTGACTTTTGGCAATTCACTCAAAAATGGTGCCAAAAGGGTGCAAATGCTCCCCTGAGAGGTTTGGTGGTCGAAACAGAAGGCTTTTTATAACAGGACAAGAAATCAGCCCTCGCCCACTTATCCGGCAGAAAAAGGGTTTTTGAAAAAATCCCTAAGCCCCGGGGTCACAATTTCATCAAAAATCTGACTTTCGGAAATTCACTCAAAATTAGTTCCAAAGGGTTGCAAATGCTCCCCTGAAAGTTTTGGTGGTCGAAACAGAAGGCTTTTTCTCACAGGAAATGAAATCAGCCCTCGACAACTTAAACCGGCAGAAAAAGATTTTTTTGAAAAATTCCCTAAGCCCCGGGGTCACAATTTCATCAAAAATGTGACTTTTGGCAATTCACTCAAAAATGGTGCCAAAAGGGTGCAAATGCTCCCCTGAGAGGTTTTGTGGTCGAAACAAAAGGCTTTTTATCACAGGACAAGAAATCATCCCTCGCCTACTTAACCGGCAAAAAAAGATTTTTTTGAAAAATTCCCTAAGCCCCGGGGTCACAATTTCATCAAAAATGTCACTTTTGGCAATTCACTCAAAAATGGTGCCAAACGGTTGCAAATGCTCCCCTGAGAGGTTCGGTGGTCGAAACAGAAGGCTTTTTATCACAGGACAAGAAATCAGCCCTCGCCCACTTAACCAGCAGAAAAAGGGTTTTTGAAAAAATCCCTAAGCCCCGGGGTCACAATTTCATCAAAAATCTGACTTTCGGAAATTCACTCAAAATTAGTTCCAAAGGGTTGCAAATGCTCCCCTGAGAGGTTTGGTGGTCGAAACAGAAGGCATTTTCTCACAGGAAAAGAAATCAGCCCTCGACAACTTAAGCGGCAGAAAAAGATTTTTTTTTGAAAAAATGTGACTTTTGGCAATTCACTCAAAAATAGTGCCAAACAGTTGCAAATGCTCCCCTGAGAGGTTTGGCGGTCGAAACAGAAGGCTTTTTTATCCGAGGACAAGACATCAGCCCTCGACATCTTTACCGGCAGAAGAAGATTTTTTTGAAAAATCCCTAAGCCCTGAAATCACAATTTCATCAAAAATCTGACTTTCGGAAATTCACTCAAAATTAGTTCCAAAGGGTTGCAAATGCTCCCCTGAGAGGTTTGGTGGTCGAAACAGAAGGCTTTTTCTCACAGGAAAAGAAATAAGCCCTCGACAACTTAAGCGGCAGAAAAAGATTTTTTTGAAAAAATGTGACTTTTGGCAATTCACTCAAAAATGGTGCCAAACGGTTGCAAATGCTCCATTGAGAGGTTTGGCGGTCGCAACAGAAGGCTTTTTATCACAGGACAAGAAATCAGCCCTCGACAACTTAACCGGCAGAAAAAGATTTTATTGAAAAATCTCTAAGCCCCGGGGTCACAATTTCATCAAAAATGTGACTTTTGGCAATTCACTCAAAATGGTGCCAAACGGTTGCAAATGCTCCCCTGAAAGGGTCAGCGGTCGAAACAGAAGGCTTTTTATCACAGGACAAGAAATCAGCCCTCGCCCACTTAACCGGCAGAAAAAGGGTTTTTGAAAAAATCCCTAAGCCCCGGGGTCACAATTTCATCAAAAATCTGACTTTCGGAAATTCACTCAAAATTAGTTCCAAAGGGTTGCAAATGCTCCCCTGAAAGTTTTGGTGGTCGAAACAGAAGGCTTTTTCTCACAGGAAATGAAATCAGCCCTCGACAACTTAACCGGCAGAAAAAGATTTTTTTGAAAAATTCCCTAAGCCCCGGGGTCACAATTTCATCAAAAATGTGACTTTTGGCAATTCATTCAAAAATGGTGCCAAACGGTTGCAAATGCTCCCCTGAGAGGTTTTGTGGTCGAAACAAAAGGCTTTTTATCACAGGACAAGAAATCATCCCTCGCCGACTTAACCGGCAGAAAAAGATTTTTTTGAAAAATTCCCTAAGCCCCGGGGTCACAATTTCATCAAAAATGTGACTTTTGGCAATTCATTCAAAAATGGTGCCAAACGGTTGCAAATGCTCCCTGAGAGTTTTGGTGGTCGAAACAGAAGGCTTTTTATCACAGGACAAGAAATCAGCCCTCGCCCACTTAACCGGCAGAAAAAGGGTTTTTGAAAAAATCCCTAAGCCCCGGGGTCACAATTTCATCAAAAATGTGACTTTCGGAAATTCACTCAAAATTAGTTCCAAAGGGTAGCAAAAGCTCCCCTGAGAGGTTTGGTGGTTTAAACAGAAGGCCTTTTCTCGGAGGAAAAGAAATCAGCCCTCGACAACTTAAGCGGCAGAAAAGTTTTTTTTGCAAAAAATCTCTAAGCCCTGGGGTCACAATTTCATCAAAAATGTGACTTTTGGCAATTCACTCAAAATGGTGCCAAACGGTTGCAAATGCTCCCATGAAAGGGTCAACGGTCGAAACAGGCTTTTTATCACAGGACAAGAAATCTGCCTTCGCCGAGTTAACCGGCAGAAAAAGATTTTTTTGAAAAAATCCCTAAGCCCCGGGGTCACAATTTCATCAAAAATCTGACTTTCGGAAATTCACTCAAAATTAGTTCCAAAGGGTTGCAAATGCTCCCTGAAAGTTTTGGTGGTCGAAACAGAAGGCTTTTTCTCACAGGAAATGAAATCAGCCCTCGACAACTTAACCGGCAGAAAAAGATTTTTTTGAAAAATTCCCTAAGCCCGGGGTCACAATTTCATCAAAAATGTGACTTTTGGCAATTCACTCAAAAATGGTGCCAAAAGGGTGCAAATGCTCCCCTGAGAGGTTTGGCGGTCGAAACAGAAGGCTTTTTATCACAGGACAAGAAATCAGCCCTCGCCCACTTAACCGGCAGAAAAAGGGTTTTTGAAAAAATCCCTAAGCCCCGGGGTCACAATTTCAACAAAAATGTGACTTTCGGAAATTCACTCAAAAATGGTGCCAAACGGTTGCAAATGCTCCCCTGAGAGGTTTGGTGGTCGAAACAGAAGGCCTTTTCTCGGAGGAAAAGAAATCAGCCCTCGACAACTTAACCGGCAGAAAAAGATTTTTTTGAAAACATCCCTAAGCCCCGGGGTCACAATTTCTTCAAAAATGTGACTTTCGGAAATTCACTCAAAATTAGTCCAAAGGGTGCAAAAGCTCCCCTGAGAGGTTTGGTGGTCGAAACAGAAGGCCTTTTCTCGGAGGAAAAGAAATCAGCCCTCGACAACTTAAGCGGCAGAAAAAGATTTTTTTGAAAAAATCCCTAAGCTCCGGGGTCACAATTTCATCAAAAATGTGACTTTTGGCAATTCACTCAAAAATGGTGCCAAACGGTTGCAAATGCTCCCCTGAGAGGTTTTGTGGTCGAAACAGAAGGCAAGAAAGGACAAGAAATCAGCCCTTGACAACTTAACCGGGAGAAAAAGATTTTTTAGAAAAAATCCCTTAGCCCCGGGGTCACAATTCCATCAAAAATGTGACTTTTGGCAATTCACTCAAAAAAAGTGCCAAACGGTTGCAAATGCTCCCTTGAGAGGTTTGGCGGTCGAAACAGAAGGCTTTTTATCACAGGACAAGAAATCAGCCCTCACCCACTTAACCGGCAGAAAAAGGGTTTTTTGAAAAAATCCCTAAGCCCCGGGGTCACAATTTCATCAAAAATGTGACTTTTGGAAATTCACTCAAAATTAGTTCCAAAGGGTTGCAAATGCTCCCCTGAGAGGTTTGGTGGTCGAAACAGAAGGCCTTTTCTCGGAGGAAAAGAAATCAGCCCTCGACAACTTAAGCGGCAGGAAAAGATTTTTTTGCAACAATCTATAAGCCCCGGGGTCACAATTCCATAAAAAATGTGACTTTTGGCAATTCACTCAAAATTAGTTCCAAAGGGTTGCAAATGCTCCCCTGAAAGTTTTGATGGTCGAAACAGAAGGCTTTTTCACACAGGAAATGAAATCAGCCCTCGACAACTTAACCGGCAGAAAAAGATTTTTTTGAAAAATTCCCTAAGCCCCGGGTCACAATTTCATCAAAAATGTGACTTTTGGCAATTCACTCAAAAATGGTGCCAAAGGGTTGCAAATGCTCCCCTGAGAGTTTGGTGGTCGAAACAGAAGGCTTTTTCTCACAGGAAATGAAATCAGCCCTCGACAACTTAAGCGGCAGAAAAAGATTTTTTTGAAAAAATCCCTAAGCCCCGGGGTCACAATTTCATCAAAAATCTGACTTTTGGCAAATCACTCAAAAATGGTGCCAAACGGTTGCAAATGCTCCCCTGAAAGGGTCAGCTGTCGAAACAGAAGGCTTTTTATCACAGGACAAGAAATCAGCCCTTGACAACTTAACCGGGAGAAAAAGATTTTTTTGAAAAAATCCCTTAGCCCCGGGGTCACAATTCCATCAAAAATGTGACTTTTGGCAATTCACTCAAAAAAAGTGCCAAACGGTTGCAAATGCTCCCCTGAGAGTTTTGGCGGTCGAAACAGAAGGCTTTTTATCACAGGACAAGAAATCAGCCAAGAAATCAGCCCTCGACAACTTAACCGGCAGAGAAAGATTTTTTTGAAAAATTCCCTAAGCCCCGGGGTCACAATTTCATCAAAAATCTGACTTTTGGCAATTCACTCAAAAATGGTGCCAAAAGGGTGCAAATGCTCCCCTGAGAGGTTTGGTGGTCGAAACAGAAGGCTTTTTATAACAGGACAAGAAATCAGCCCTCGCCCACTTATCCGGCAGAAAAAGGGTTTTTGAAAAAATCCCTAAGCCCCGGGGTCACAATTTCATCAAAAATCTGACTTTCGGAAATTCAGTCAAAATTAGTTCCAAAGGGTTGCAAATGCTCCCCTGAAAGTTTTGGTAGTCGAAACAGAAGGCTTTTTCTCACAGGAAATGAAATCAGCCCTCGACAACTTAACCGGCAGAAAAAGATTTTTTTGAAAAATTCCCTAAGCCCCGGGGTCACAATTTCATCAAAAATGTGACTTTTGGCAATTCACTCAAAAATGGTGCCAAAAGGGTGCAAATGCTCCCCTGAGAGGTTTTGTGGTCGAAACAAAAGGCTTTTTATCACAGGACAAGAAATCATCCCTCGCCTACTTAACCGGCAAAAAAAGATTTTTTTGAAAAATTCCCTAAGCCCCGGGGTCACAATTTCATCAAAAATGTCACTTTTGGCAATTCACTCAAAAATGGTGCCAAACGGTTGCAAATGCTCCCCTGAGAGGTTTGGTGGTCGAAACAGAAGGCTTTTTATCACAGGACAAGAAATCAGCCCTCGCCCACTTAACCAGCAGAAAAAGGGTTTTTGCAAAAATCCCTAAGCCCCGGGGTCACAATTTCATCAAAAATCTGACTTTCGGAAATTCACTCAAAATTAGTTCCAAAGGGTTGCAAATGCTCCCCTGAGAGGTTTGGTGGTCGAAACAGAAGGCTTTTTCTCACAGGAAAAGAAATCAGCCCTCGACAACTTAAGCGGCAGAAAAAGATTTTTTTTTTGAAAAAATGTGACTTTTGGCAATTCACTCAAAAATAGTGCCAAACAGTTGCAAATGCTCCCCTGAGAGGTTTGGCGGTCGAAACAGAAGGCTTTTTTATCCGAGGACAAGAAATCAGCCCTCGACATCTTTACCGGCAGAAGAAGATTTTTTGAAAAAATCCCTAAGCCCTGAAATCACAATTTCATCAAAAATCTGACTTTCGGAAATTCACTCAAAATTAGTTCCAAAGGGTTGCAAATGCTCCCCTGAGAGGTTTGGTGGTCGAAACAGAAGGCTTTTTCTCACAGGAAAAGAAATAAGCCCTCGACAACTTAAGCGGCAGAAAAAGATTTTTTTTGAAAAAATGTGACTTTTGGCAATTCACTCAAAAATGGTGCCAAACGGTTGCAAATGCTCCCTGAGAGGTTTGGCGGTCGAAACAGAAGGCTTTTTATCACAGGACAAGAAATCAGCCCTCGACAACTTAAGCGGCAGAAAAAGATTTTTTTGAAAAATTCCCTAAGCCCCGGGGTCACAATTTCATCAAAAATGTGACTTTTGGCAATTCACTCAAAAATAGTGCCAAACGGTTGCAAATGCTCCCCTGAGAGGTTTGGTGGTCGAAACAGAAGGCTTTTTATCACAGGACAAGAAATCAGCCCTCGCCCACTTAACCGGCAGAAAAAGGGTTTTTGAAAAAATCCCTAAGCCCCGGGGTCACAATTTCATCAAAAATGTGACTTTCGGAAATTCACTCAAAATTAGTTCCAAAGGGTAGCAAAAGCTCCCCTGAGAGGTTTGGTGGTTTAAACAGAAGGCCTTTTCTCGGAGGAAAAGAAATCAGCCCTCGACAACTTAAGCGGCAGAAAAAGTTTTTTTTTGCAAAAAATCTCTAAGCCCTGGGGTCACAATTTCATCAAAAATGTGACTTTTGGCAATTCACTCAAAAATGGTGCCAAACGGTTGCAAATGCTCCGCTGAAAGGGTCAGCGGTCGAAACAGGCTTTTTATCACAGGACAAGAAATCAGCCTTCGCCGAGTTAACCGGCAGAAAAAGATTTTTTTGAAAAAATCTCTATGCCCCGGGGTCACAATTCGATCATAAATGTGACTTTCGGCAATTCACTCAAAAATGGTGCCAAACAGTTGCAAATGCTCCCTTGAGAGGTTTGGCGGTCGAAACAGAAGGCTTTTTATCACAGGACAAGAAATCAGCCCTCGACTACTTAACCGGCAGAAAAAGATTTTTTTGAAAAATTCCCTAAGCCCCGGGGTCACAATTTCATCAAAAATGTGACTTTTGGCAATTCACTCAAAAATGGTGCCAAAAGGGTGCAAATGCTCCCCTGAGAGGTTTGGTGGTCGAAACAGAAGGCTTTTTATAACAGGACAAGAAATCAGCCCTCGCCCACTTAACCGGCAGAAAAAGGGTTTTTGAAAAAATCCCTAAGCCCCGGGGTCACAATTTCATCAAAAATCTGACTTTCGGAAATTCACTCAAAATTAGTTCCAAAGGGTTGCAAATGCTCCCCTGAAAGTTTTGGTGGTCGAAACAGAAGGCTTTTTCTCACAGGAAATGAAATCAGCCCTCGACAACTTAACCGGCAGAAAAAGATTTTTTTGAAAAATTCCCTAAGCCCCGGGGTCACTATTTCATCAAAAATGTGACTTTTGGCAATTCACTCAAAAAAAGTGCCAAACGGTTGCAAATGCTCCCTTGAGAGGTTTGGCGGTCGAAACAGAAGGCTTTTTATCACAGGACAAGAAATCAGCCCTCGCCCACTTAACCGGCAGAAAAAGTTTTTTTGTAAAAATCCCTAAGCCCCGGGGTCACAATTTCATCAAAAATGTGACTTTCGGAAATTCACTCAAAATCAGTTCCAAAGGGTTGCAAATGCTCCCCTGAGAGGTTTGGTGGTCGAAACAGAAGGCTTTTTCTCACAGGACAAGAAATCAGCCTTCGACAACTTAAGCGGCAGAAAAAGATTTTTTTGAAAAATTCCCTAAGCCCCGGGGTCACAATTTCATCAAAAATGTGACTTTTGGCAATTCACTCAAAAATAGTGCCAAACGGTTGCAAATGCTCCCCTGAGAGGTTTGGTGGTCGAAACAAAAGCCTTTTTATCACAGGACAAGAAATCGTCCCTCGCCGACTCAACCGGCAGAAAAAGGTTTTTTTGAAAAAATCCCTAAGTCCCGGGGTCACAATTTCATCAAAAATCTGACTTTTGGAAAATTCGCACAAAATTAGTTCCAAAGGGTTGCAAAAGCTCCCCTGAGAGGTTTGGTGGTTCAAACAGAAGGCTTTTTATCACATGACAAGAAATCAGCCCTCACCGACTTAACCGGCAGAAAAAGATTTTTTTGCAAAAATCTCTAAGCCCCGGGGTCACAATTTCATCAAAAATGTGACTTTTGGCAATTCACTCAAAAATGGTGCCAAACGGTTGCAAATGCTCCCCTGAAAGGGTCAGCGGTCGAAACAGAAGGCTTTTTATCACAGGACAAGAAATCAGCCCTTGACAACTTAACCGGGAGAAAAAGATTTTTTTGAAAAAATCCCTAAGCCCCGGGGTCACAATTCCATCAAAAATGTGACTTTTGGCAATTCACTCAAAAAAAGTGCCAAACGGTTGCAAATGCTCCCTTGAGAGGTTTGGCGGTCGAAACAGAAGGCTTTTTATCACAGGACAAGAAATCAGCCCTCGCCCACTTAACCGGCAGAAAAAGGTTTTTTGAAAAAATCCCTAAGCCCCGGGGTCACAATTTCATCAAAAATGTGACTTTCGGAAATTCACTCAAAATCAGTTCCAAAGGGTTGCAAATGCTCCCCTGAGAGGTTTGGTGGTCGAAACAGAAGGCTTTTTCTCACAGGAAAAGAAATCAGCCTTCGACAACTTAAGCGGCAGAAAAAGATTTTTTTGAAAAATTCCCTAAGCCCCGGGGTCACAATTTCATCAAAAATGTGACTTTTGGCAATTCACTCAAAAATAGTGCCAAACGGTTGCAAATGCTCCCCTGAGAGGTTTGGTGGTCGAAACAAAAGCCTTTTTATCACAGGACAAGAAATCGTCCCTCGCCGACTCAACCGGCAGAAAAAGGTTTTTTTGAAAAAATCCCTAAGTCCCGGGGTCACAATTTCATCAAAAATCTGACTTTTGGAAAATTCGCACAAAATTAGTTCCAAAGGGTTGCAAAAGCTCCCCTGAGAGGTTTGGTGGTTCAAACAGAAGGCTTTTTATCACATGACAAGAAATCAGCCCTCGCCGACTTAACCGGCAGAAAAAGATTTTTTTGCAAAAATCTCTAAGCCCCGGGGTCACAATTTCATCAAAAATGTGACTTTTGGCAATTCACTCAAAAATGGTGCCAAACGGTTGCAAATGCTCCCCTGAAAGGGTCAGCGGTCGAAACAGAAGGCTTTTTATCACAGGACAAGAAATCAGCCCTTGACAACTTAACCGGGAGAAAAAGATTTTTTTGAAAAAATCCCTAAGCCCCGGGGTCACAATTCCATCAAAAATGTGACTTTTGGCAATTCACTCAAAAAAAGTGCCAAACGGTTGCAAATGCTCCCTTGAGAGGTTTGGCGGTCGAAACAGAAGGCTTTTTATCACAGGACAAGAAATCAGCCCTCGCCCACTTAACCGGCAGAAAAAGGTTTTTTGAAAAAATCCCTAAGCCCCGGGGTCACAATTTCATCAAAAATGTGACTTTTGGCAATTCACTCAAAAATGGTGCCAAACGGTTGCAAATGCTCCCCTCAGAGGTTTTGTGGTCGAAACAAAAGGCTTTTTATCACAGGACAAGAAATCATCCCTCGCCGACTTAACCGGCAGAAAAAGATTTTTTTGAAACAATCCCTAAGTCCCGGGGTCACAATTTCATCAAAAATCTGACTTTTGGAAAATTCGCACAAAATTAGTTCCAAAGGGTTGCAAAAGCTCCCCTGAGAGGTTTGGTGGTTCAAACAGAAGGCTTTTTATCACAGGACAAGAAATCAGCCCTCGCCGACTTAACCGGCAGAAAAAGATTTTTTTGCAAAAATCTCTAAGCCCCGGGGTCACAATTTCATCAAAAATGTGACTTTTGGCAATTCACTCAAAAATGGTGCCAAACGGTTGCAAATGCTCCCCTGAAAGGGTCAGCGGTCGAAACAGAAGGCTTTTTATCACAGGACAAGAAATCAACCCTTGACAACTTAACCGGGAGAAAAAGATTTTTTTGAAAAAATCCCTTAGCCCCGGGGTCACAATTCCATCAAAAATGTGACTTTTGGCAATTCACTCAAAAAAAGTGCCAAACGGTTGCAAATTCTCCCTTGAGCGGTTTGGCGGTCGAAACAGAAGGCTTTTTATCACAGGACAAGAAATCAGCCCTCGACAACTGAACCGGCAGAAAAAGATTTTTTTGCAAAAATCTCTAAGCCCCGGGGTCACAATTTCATCAAAAATGTGACTTTTGGCAATTCACTCAATAATGGTGCCAAACGGTTGCAAATGCTCCCCTGAAAGGGTCAGCGGTCGAAACAGAAGGCTTTTTATCACAGGACAAGAAATCAACCCTTGACAACTTAACCGGGAGAAAAAGATTTTTTTGAAAAAATCCCTTAGCCCCGGGGTCACAATTCCATCAAAAATGTGACTTTTGGCAATTCACTCAAAAATGGTGCCAAAAGGGTGCAAATGATCCCCTGAGAGGTTTGGTGGTCGAAACAGAAGGCTTTTTATCACAGGACAAGAAATCAGACCTCGCCCACTTAACCGGCAGAAAAAGGGTTTTTGAAAACATCCCTAAGCCCCGGGGTCACAATTTCATCAAAAATGTGACTTTCGGAAATTCACTCAAAATTAGTTCCAAAGGGTTGCAAATGCTCCCCTGAGAGGTTTGGTGGTCGAAACAGAAGGCATTTTCTCGGAGGAAAAGAAATCAGCCCTCGACAACTTAAGCGGCAGAAAAAGATTTTTTTGAAAAAATCCCTAAGCCCCGGGGTCACAATTTCATCAAAAATGTGACTTTTGGCAATTCACTCAAAAATGGTGCCAAACGGTTGCAAATGCTCCCCTGAGAGGTTTTGTGGTCGAAACAAAAGGCTTTTTATCACAGGACGAGAAATCATCCCTCGCCGACTTAACCGGCAGAAAAAGATTTTTTTGAAAAAATCCCTAAGCCCCGGGGTCGCAATTTCATCAAAAATGTGACTTTCGGAAATTCACTCAAAATTAGTTCCAAAGGGTTGCAAATGCTCCCCTGAGAGGTTTGGTGGTCGAAACAGAAGGCCTTTTCTCGGAGGAAAAGAAATCAGCCCTCGACAACTTAACCGGCAGAAAAAGATTTTTTTGAAAACATCCCTAAGCCCCGGGGTCACAATTTCATCAAAAATGTGACTTTCGGAAATTCACTCAAAATTAGTTCCAAAGGGTTGCAAATGCTCCCCTGAGAGTTTTGGTGGTCGAAACAGAAGGCTTTTTCTCACAGGAAATGAAATCAGCCCTCGACAACTTAAGCGGCAGAAAAAGATTTTTTTGAAAAAATCCCTAACCCCCGGGGTCACAATTTCATCAAAAATCTGACTTTTGGCAAATCACTCAAAAATGGAGCCAAACGGTTGCAAATGCTCCCCTGAGAGGTTTGGCGGTCGAAACAGAAGGCTTTTTATCACAGGACAAGAAATCAGCCCTCGAGAACTTAAGCAGCAGAAAAAGATTTTTTTGAAAAAATCCCTAAGCCCCGGGGTCACAATTTCATCAAAAATGAGACTTTTGGCAATTCACTCAAAAATAGTTCCAAAGGGTTGCAAAAGCTCCCCTGAGAGGTTTGGTGGTCGAAACAGAAGGCCTTTTCTCGGAGGAAAAGAAATCAGCCCTCGACAACTTAAGCGGCAGAAAAAGGTTTTTTTGCAAAAATCTCTAAGCCCCGGGGTCACAATTTCATAAAAAATGTGACTTTTGGCAATTCACTCAAAAATGGTGCCAAACGGTTGCAAATGCTCCCCTGAAAGGGTCAGCGGTCGAAACAGAAGGCTTTTTATCACAGGGCAAGAAATCAGCCCTTGACAACTTAACCGGGAGAAAAAGATTTTTTTGAAAAAATCCCTTAGCCCCGGGGTCACAATTCCATCAAAAATGTGACTTTTGGCAATTCACTCAAAAAAAGTGCCAAACGGTTGCAAATGCTCCCCTGAGAGGTTTGGCGGTCGAAACAGAAGGCTTTTTATCACAGGACAAGAAATCAGCCCTCGACAACTTAACCGGCAGAGAAAGATTTTTTTGAAAAATTCCCTAAGCCCCGGGGTCACAATTTCATCAAAAATGTCACTTTTGGCAATTCACTCAAAAATGGTGCCAAACGGTTGCAAATGCTCCCCTGAGAGGGTCAGCGGTCGAAACAGAAGGCTTTTTATCACAGGACAAGAAATCAGCCCTTGACAACTTAACCGGGAGAAAAAGATTTTTTTGAAAAAATCCCTAAGCCCCGGGGTCACAATTCCATCAAAAATGTGACTTTTGGCAATTCACTCAAAAAAAGTGCCAAACGGTTGCAAATGCTCCCTTGAGAGGTTTGGCGGTCGAAACAGAAGGCTTTTTATCACAGGACAAGAAATCAGCCCTCGCCCACTTAACCGGCAGAAAAAGGTTTTTTGAAAAAATCCCTAAGCCCCGGGGTCACAATTTCATCAAAAATGTGACTTTTGGCAATTCACTCAAAAATGGTGCCAAACGGTTGCAAATGCTCCCCTCAGAGGTTTTGTGGTCGAAACAAAAGGCTTTTTATCACAGGACAAGAAATCATCCCTCGCCGACTTAACCGGCAGAAAAAGATTTTTTTGAAACAATCCCTAAGCCCCGGGGTCACAATTTCATCAAAAATGTGACTTTCGGAAATTCACTCAAAATCAGTTCCAAAGGGTTGCAAATGCTCCCCTGAGAGGTTTGGTGGTCGAAACAGAAGGCTTTTTCTCACAGGAAAAGAAATCAGCCTTCGACAACTTAAGCGGCAGAAAAAGATTTTTTTGAAAAATTCCCTAAGCCCCGGGGTCACAATTTCATCAAAAATGTGACTTTTGGCAATTCACTCAAAAATAGTGCCAAACGGTTGCAAATGCTCCCCTGAGAGGTTTGGTGGTCGAAACAAAAGCCTTTTTATCACAGGACAAGAAATCATCCCTCGCCGACTCAACCGGCAGAAAAAGGTTTTTTTGAAAAAATCCCTAAGTCCCGGGGTCACAATTTCATCAAAAATCTGACTTTTGGAAAATTCGCACAAAATTAGTTCCAAAGGGTTGCAAAAGCTCCCCTGAGAGGTTTGGTGGTTCAAACAGAAGGCTTTTTATCACAGGACAAGAAATCAGCCCTCGCCGACTTAACCGGCAGAAAAAGATTTTTTTGCAAAAATCTCTAAGCCCCGGGGTCACAATTTCATCAAAAATGTGACTTTTGGCAATTCACTCAAAAATGGTGCCAAACGGTTGCAAATGCTCCCCTGAAAGGGTCAGCGGTCGAAACAGAAGGCTTTTTATCACAGGACAAGAAATCAACCCTTGACAACTTAACCGGGAGAAAAAGATTTTTTTGAAAAAATCCCTTAGCCCCGGGGTCACAATTCCATCAAAAATGTGACTTTTGGCAATTCACTCAAAAAAAGTGCCAAACGGTTGCAAATTCTCCCTTGAGCGGTTTGGCGGTCGAAACAGAAGGCTTTTTATCACAGGACAAGAAATCAGCCCTCGACAACTGAACCGGCAGAAAAAGATTTTTTTGCAAAAATCTCTAAGCCCCGGGGTCACAATTTCATCAAAAATGTGACTTTTGGCAATTCACTCAATAATGGTGCCAAACGGTTGCAAATGCTCCCCTGAAAGGGTCAGCGGTCGAAACAGAAGGCTTTTTATCACAGGACAAGAAATCAACCCTTGACAACTTAACCGGGAGAAAAAGATTTTTTTGAAAAAATCCCTTAGCCCCGGGGTCACAATTCCATCAAAAATGTGACTTTTGGCAATTCACTCAAAAATGGTGCCAAAAGGGTGCAAATGATCCCCTGAGAGGTTTGGTGGTCGAAACAGAAGGCTTTTTATCACAGGACAAGAAATCAGACCTCGCCCACTTAACCGGCAGAAAAAGGGTTTTTGAAAACATCCCTAAGCCCCGGGGTCACAATTTCATCAAAAATGTGACTTTCGGAAATTCACTCAAAATTAGTTCCAAAGGGTTGCAAATGCTCCCCTGAGAGGTTTGGTGGTCGAAACAGAAGGCATTTTCTCGGAGGAAAAGAAATCAGCCCTCGACAACTTAAGCGGCAGAAAAAGATTTTTTTGAAAAAATCCCTAAGCCCCGGGGTCACAATTTCATCAAAAATGTGACTTTTGGCAATTCACTCAAAAATGGTGCCAAACGGTTGCAAATGCTCCCCTGAGAGGTTTTGTGGTCGAAACAAAAGGCTTTTTATCACAGGACGAGAAATCATCCCTCGCCGACTTAACCGGCAGAAAAAGATTTTTTTGAAAAAATCCCTAAGCCCCGGGGTCGCAATTTCATCAAAAATGTGACTTTCGGAAATTCACTCAAAATTAGTTCCAAAGGGTTGCAAATGCTCCCCTGAGAGGTTTGGTGGTCGAAACAGAAGGCCTTTTCTCGGAGGAAAAGAAATCAGCCCTCGACAACTTAACCGGCAGAAAAAGATTTTTTTGAAAACATCCCTAAGCCCCGGGGTCACAATTTCATCAAAAATGTGACTTTCGGAAATTCACTCAAAATTAGTTCCAAAGGGTTGCAAATGCTCCCCTGAGAGTTTTGGTGGTCGAAACAGAAGGCTTTTTCTCACAGGAAATGAAATCAGCCCTCGACAACTTAAGCGGCAGAAAAAGATTTTTTTGAAAAAATCCCTAACCCCCGGGGTCACAATTTCATCAAAAATCTGACTTTTGGCAAATCACTCAAAAATGGAGCCAAACGGTTGCAAATGCTCCCCTGAGAGGTTTGGCGGTCGAAACAGAAGGCTTTTTATCACAGGACAAGAAATCAGCCCTCGAGAACTTAAGCAGCAGAAAAAGATTTTTTTGAAAAAATCCCTAAGCCCCGGGGTCACAATTTCATCAAAAATGAGACTTTTGGCAATTCACTCAAAAATAGTTCCAAAGGGTTGCAAAAGCTCCCCTGAGAGGTTTGGTGGTCGAAACAGAAGGCCTTTTCTCGGAGGAAAAGAAATCAGCCCTCGACAACTTAAGCGGCAGAAAAAGGTTTTTTTGCAAAAATCTCTAAGCCCCGGGGTCACAATTTCATAAAAAATGTGACTTTTGGCAATTCACTCAAAAATGGTGCCAAACGGTTGCAAATGCTCCCCTGAAAGGGTCAGCGGTCGAAACAGAAGGCTTTTTATCACAGGGCAAGAAATCAGCCCTTGACAACTTAACCGGGAGAAAAAGATTTTTTTGAAAAAATCCCTTAGCCCCGGGGTCACAATTCCATCAAAAATGTGACTTTTGGCAATTCACTCAAAAAAAGTGCCAAACGGTTGCAAATGCTCCCCTGAGAGGTTTGGCGGTCGAAACAGAAGGCTTTTTATCACAGGACAAGAAATCAGCCCTCGACAACTTAACCGGCAGAGAAAGATTTTTTTGAAAAATTCCCTAAGCCCCGGGGTCACAATTTCATCAAAAATGTCACTTTTGGCAATTCACTCAAAAATGGTGCCAAACGGTTGCAAATGCTCCCCTGAGAGGTTTGGTGGTCGAAACAGAAGGCTTTTTATCACAGGACAAGAAATCAGCCCTCGACAACTTAACCGGCAGAAAAAGATTTTTTTGAAAAATTCCCTAAGCCCCGGGGTCACAATTTCATCAAAAATGTGACTTTTGGCAATTCACTCAAAAATGGTGCCAAACGGGTGCAAATGCTCCCCTGAGAGGTTTTGTGGTCGAAACAAAAGGCTTTTTATCACAGGACAAGAAATCAGCCCTCGCCCACTTAACCGGCAGAAAAAGATTTTTTTGGAAAAAATTCATTAGCCCAGGGATCACAATTCCATCAAAAATGTGACTTTTGGTAATTCAGTCAAAAAAAGTGCCAAACGGTTGCAAATGCTCCCCTGAGGGGTTTGGCAGTCGAAACAGAAGGCTTTTTTATCCGAGGACAAGAAATCATCCCTCGCCATCTTAACCGGCAGAAGAAGATTTTTTTAAAAAAATCCCTTAGCCCCGGGGTCACAATTCCATCATAAATGTGACTTTTGGCAATTCACTCAAAAAAAGTGCCAAACGGTTGCAAATGCTCCCCTGAGAGGTTTGGCGGTCGAAACAGAAGGCTTTTTATCACAGGACAAGAAATCAACCCTCGACAACTTAACCGGCAGAAAAAGATTTTTTTGAAAACATCCCTAAGCCCCGGGGTCACAATTTCATCAAAAATGTGACTTTCGGAAATTCACTCAAAAATAGTTCCAAAGGGTTGCAAATGCTCCCCTGAGAGGTTTGGTGGTCGAAACAGAAGGCTTTTTCTCACAGGAAATGAAATCAGCCCTCGACAACTTAAGCGGCAGAAAAAGGTTTTTTTTACAAAAATCTCTAAGCCCCGGGGTCACAATTTCATCAAAAATGTGACTTTTGGCAATTCACTCAAAAATGGTGCCAAACGGTTGCAAATGCTCCCCTGAAAGGGTCAGCGGTCGAAACAGAAGGCTTTTTATCACAGGACAAGAAATCAGCCCTCGCCCTCTTTACCGGTAGAAAAAGATTTTTTTGAATAAATCCCTAAGCCCCGGGGTCACAATTTCATCAAAAATGTGACTTTTGGCAATTCACTCAAAAATGGTGCCAAACGGATGCAAATGCTCCCCTGAAAGGGTCAGCGGTCGAAACAGAAGGCTTTTTATCACAAAACAAGAAATCAGCCCTCGCCCACTTAACCCGCTGAAAAAGGGTTTTTGAAAAAATCCCTAAGCCCCGCCGGGGTCACAATTTCATCAAAAATCTGACCTTTGGCAAATCACTCAAAATTAGTTCCAAAGGGTTGCAAAAGCTCCCCTGAGAGGTTTGGTGGTTGAAACAGAAGGCTTTTTATCACAGGACAAGAAATCATCCCTCGCCGACTTAACCGGCAGAAAAAGGTTTTTTTGCAAAAATCTGTAAGCCCCGGGTTCACAATTTCATCAAAAATGTGACTTTTGGCAATTCACTCAAAAATGGTGCCAAACGGTTGCAAATGCTCCCCTGAAAGGGTCAGCGGTCAAAACAGAAGGCTTTTTATCACAGGACAAGAAATCAGCCCTTGACATATTAACCAGGAGAAAAAGATTTTTTTGAAAAAATCCCTTAGCTCCGGGGTCACAATTCCATCAAAAATGTGACTTTTGGCAATTCACTCAAAAAAAGTGCCAAACGGTTGCAAATTCTCCCCTGAGAGGTTTGGCGGTCGAAACAGAAGGCTTTTTATCACAGGACAAGAAATCAGCCCTCGACAACTTAACCGGCAGAAAAAGATTTTTTTTGAAAACATCCCTAAGCCATCAAAAATGTGACTTTCGGAAATTCACTCAAAATTAGTTCCAAAGGGTTGCAAATGCTCCCCTGAGAGTTTTGGTGGTCGAAACAGAAGGCTTTTTATCACAGGAAATGAAATCAGCACTAGACAACTTAAGCGGCAGAAAAAGATTTTTTTGATAAAATACCTAAGCCCCGGGGTCACAATTTCATCAAAAATGTGACTTTCGGAAATTCACTCAAAATTAGTTCCAAAGTGTAGCAAAAGCTCCCCTGAGAGGTTTGGTGGTTGAAACAGAAGGCCTTTTCTCGGGGGAAAAGAAATCAGCCCTCGACAACTTAAGCGGCAGAAAAAGGTTTTTTTGCAAAAATCTCTAAGCCCCGGGGTCACAATTTCATCAAAAATGTGACTTTTGGCAATTCACTCAAAAATGGTGCCAAACGATTGCAAATGCTCCCCTGAAAGGGTCAGCGGTCGAAACAGAAGGCTTTTTATCACAGGACAAGAAATCAGCCCTTGACAACTTAACCGGGAGAAAAAGATTTTTTTGAATAAATCCCTAAGCCCTGGGGTCACAATTTCATCAAAAATGTGACTTTTGGCAATTCACTCAAAAATGGTGCCAAACGGATGCAAATGCTCCCCTGAAAGGGTCAGCGGTCGAAACAGAAGGCTTTTTATCACAGGACAAGAAATCAGCCCTCGCCCACTTAACCCGCTGAAAAAGGGTTTTTGAAAAAATCCCTAAGCCCTGCCGGGGTCACAATTTCATCAAAAATCTGACTTTTGGCAAATGACTCAAAATTAGTTCCAAACGGTTGCAAATGCTCCCCTGAGAGTTTTGGTGGTCGAAACAGAAGGCTTTTTCTCACAGGAAATGAAATCAGCCCTCGACAACTTAAGCGGCAGAAAAAGATTTTTTTGAAAAATTCCCTAAGCCCCGGGGTCACAATTTCATCAAAAATGTGACTTTTGGCAATTCACTCAAAAATGGTGCCAAACGGTTGCAAATGCTCCCCTGAGAGGTTTGGCGGTCGAAACAGAAGGCATTTTATCCGAGGACAAGAAATCAGCCCTCGCCATCTTAACCGGCAGAAGAAGATTTTTTTGGAAAAAATTCATTAGCCCAGGGATCACAATTCCATCAAAAATGTGACTTTTGGTAATTCACTCAAAAAAAGTGCCAAACGGTTGCAAATGCTCCCCTGAGAGGTTTGGCAGTCGAAACAGAAGGCTTTTTTATCCGAGGAAAAGAAATCAGCCCTCGCCATCTTAACCGGCAGAAGAAGATTTTTTTGAAAAAATCCCTTAGCCCCGGGGTCACAATTTGATCAAAAATCTGACTTTCGGAAATTCACTCAAAATTAGTTCCAAAGGGTTGCAAAAGCTCCCCTGAGAGGTTTGGTGGTCGAAACAGAAGGCTTTTTATCACAGGACAAGAAATCAGCCCTCGCCCACTTAACCCGCAGAAAAAGGGTTTTTGAAAATATCCCTAAGCCCCGGGGTCACAATTTCATGAAAAATGTGACTTTCGGAAATTCACTCAAAATTAGTTCCAAAGGGTTGCAAATGCTCCCCTGAGAGGTTTGGTGGTTGAAACAGAAGGCCTTTTCTCGGAGGAAAAGAAATCAGCCCTCGACAACTTAAGCGGCAGAAAAAGATTTTTTTCGAAAAAATCTCTAAGCCCCGGGGTCACAATTTCATCAAAAATGTGACTTTCGGAAATTCACTCAAAATTAGTTCCAAAGGGTTGCAAAAGCTCCCCTGAGAGGTTTGGTGGTTGAAACAGAAGGGTTTTTATCACAGGACAAGAAATCATCCCTCGCCGACTTAACCGGCAGAAAAAGGTTTTTTTGCAAAAATCTCTAAGCCCCGGGGTCACAATTTCATCAAAAATGTGACTTTTGGCAATTCACTCAAAAAAAGTGCCAAACGGTTGCAAATGCTCCCCTGAGAGGTTTGGCGGTCGAAACAGAAGGCTTTTTATCACAGGACAAGAAATCAGCCCTCGACAACTTAACCGGTAGATAAAGATTTTTTGAAAACATCCCTAAGCCCCGGGGTCACAATTTCATCAAAAATGTGACTTTCGGAAATTCACTCAAAATTAGTTCCAAAGGGTTGCAAATGCTCCCCTGAGAGTTTTGGTGGTCGAAACAGAAGGCTTTTTATCACAGGAAATGAAATCAGCCCTCGACAACTTAAGCAGCAGAAAAAGATTTTTTTGAAAAAATCCCTAAGCCCCGGGGTCACAATTTCATCAAAAATGTCACTTTTGGCAATTCACTCAAAAATGGTGCCAAACGGTTGCAAAAGCTCCCCTGAGAGGTTTGGTGGTTGAAACAGAAGGCCTTTTCTCGGAGGAAAAGAAATCAGCCCTCGACAACTTAAGCGGCAGAAAAAGGTTTTATTGCAAAAATCTCTAAGCCCCGGGGTCACAATTTCATCAAAAATGTGACTTTTGGCAATTCACTCAAAAATGGTGCCAAACGGTTGCAAATGCTCCCCTGAAAGGGTCAGCGGTCGAAACAGAAGGCTTTTTATCACAGGACAAGAAATCAGCCCTCGCCCACTTAACCCGCTTAAAAAGGGTTTTTGAAAAAATCCCTAAGCCCCGCCGGGGTCACAATTTCATCAAAAATGTGACTTTTGGCAATTCACTCAAAAAAAGTGCCAAACGGTTGGAAATGCTCCCCTGAGAGTTTTGGTGGTCGAAACAGAAGGCTTTTTATCACAGGACAAGAAATCAGCCCTCGACAACTTAAGCGGCAGAAAAAGATTTTTTTGAAAAATTCCCTAAGCCATGGGGTCACAATTTCATCAAAAATGTGACTTTTGGCAATTCACTCAAAAATGGTGCCAAACGGTTGCAAATGCTCCCCTGAGAGGTTTTGTGGTCGAAACAAAAGGCTTTTTATCACAGGACAAGAAATCATCCCTCGCCGACTTAACCGGCAGAAAAAGATTTTTTTGAAAAAATCCCTAAGCCCCGGGGTCACAATTTCATCAAAAATGTGACTTTCGGAAATTCACTCAAAATTAGTTCCAAAGGGTTGCAAATGCTCCCCTGAGAGGTTTGGTGGTCGAAACAGAAGGCTTTTTCTCACAGGAAAAGAAATCAGCCCTCGACAACTTAAGCGGCAGAAAAAGATTTTTTTGAAAAAATGTGACTTTTGGCAATTCACTCAAAAATAGTGCCAAAGGGTTGCAAATGCTCCCCTGAAAGGTTTGGCGGTCGAAACAGAATGCTTTTTTATCCGAGGACAAGAAATCAGCCCTCGACATCTTTACCGGCAGAAGAAGATTTTTTTTGAAAAAATCCCTTAGCCCCGGGGTCACAATTTCATCAAAAATCTGACTTTCGGAAATTCACTAAAAATTAGTTCCAAAGGGTTGCAAAAGCTCCCCTGAGAGGTTTGGTGGTTCAAACAGAAGGCTTTTTATCACAGGACAAGAAATCAGCCCTCGCCGACTTAACCGGCAGAAAAAGATTTTTTGGAAAAAACTCTAAGCCCCGGGGTCACAATTTCATCAAAAATGTGACTTTTGGCAATTCACTCAAAAATGGTGCCAAACGGTTGCAAATGCTCCCCTGAAAGGATCCGTGGTCGAAACAGAAGGCTTTTTATCACAGGACAAAAAATCAGCCCTTGACAACTTAACCGGGAGAAAAAGATTTTTTTGAAGAAATCCATTAGCCCCGGGGTCACAATTCAATCAAAAATGTGACTTTTGGCAATTCACTCAAAAAAAAGTGCCAAACGGTTGCAAATGCTCCCTTGAGAGGTTTGGCGGTCGAAACAGAAGGCTTTTTATCACAGGACAAGAAATCAGCCCTCGACAACTTAACCGGCAGAAAAAGATTTTTTTGAAAAATTCCCTAAGCCCCGGGGTCACAATTTCATCAAAAATGTGACTTTTGGCAATTCACTCAAAAATGGTGCCAAACGGTTGCAAATGCTCCCCTGAGAGGTTTTGTGCTCGAAACAAAAGGCTTTTTATCACAGGACAAGAAATCATCCCTGGCCGACTTAACAGGCAGAAAAAGATTTTTTTTGAAAAAATCCCTAAGCCCCGGGGTCACAATTTCATCAAAAATGTGACTTTCGGAAATTCACTCAAAATTAGTTCCAAAGGGTTCCAAATGCTCCCCTGAGAGGTTTGGTGGTCGAAACAGACGGCTTTTTCTCACAGGAAAAGAAATCAGCCCTCGACAACTTAAGCGGCAGAAAAAGATTTTTTTGAAAAAATGTGACTTTTGGCAATTCACTCAAAAATAGCGCCATACGGTTGCTAATGCTCCCCTGAGAGGTTTAGCGGTCGAAACAGAAGGCTTTTTTATCCGAGGACAAGAAATCAGCCCTCGACATCTTTACCGGCAGAAGAAGATTTTTTTGAAAAAATCCCTAAGCCCCGAAATCACAATTTCATCAAAAATCTGACTTTTGGAAATTCACACAAACTTAGTTCCAAAGGGTTGCAAAAGCTCCCCTGAGAGGTTTGGTGGTTCAAACAGAAGGCTTTTTATCACAGGACAAGAAATCAGCCCTCGACAACTTAACCGGCAGAAAAAGATTTTTTTGCAAAAATCTCTAAGCCCCGGGGTCACAATATCATCAAAAATGTGACTTTTGGCAATTCACTCAAAAATGGTGCCAAACGGTTGCAAATGCTCCCCTGAAAGGGTCAGCGGTCGAAACAGAAGGCTTTTTATCACAGGACAAGAAATCAGCCCTCGACAACTTAACCGGGAGAAAAAGATTTTTTTGAAAAATTACCTAAGCCCCGGGGTCACAATTTCATCAAAAATGTGACTTCTGGCAATTCACTCAAAAAAAGTGCCAAACGGTTGCAAATGCTCCCCTGAGAGGTTTGGTGGTCGAAACAGAAGGCTTTTTATCACAGGACAAGAAATCAGCCCTCGCCCACTTAACCGGCAGAAAAAGGGTTTTTGAAAAAATCCCTAAGCCCCGGGGTCACAATTTCATCAAAAATCTGACTTTCGGAAATTCACTCAAAATTAGTTGCAAAGGGTTGCAAATGCTCCCCTGAGAGGTTTGGTGGTCGAAACAGAAGGCTTTTTATCACAGGACAAGAAATCAGCCCTCGCCCACTTAACCGGCAGAAAAAGGGTTTTTGAAAAAATCCCTAAGCCCCGGGGTCACAATTTCATCAAAAATGTGACTTTCGGAAATTCACTCAAAATGAGTTCCAAAGGGTTGCAAATGCTCCAATGAGAGGTTTGGTGTTCGAAACAGAAGGCCTTTTCCCAGAGGAAAGGAAATCAGCCCTCGACAACTTAAGCAGCAGAAAAAGATTTTTTTTGAAAAAATCCCTAAGCCCCGGGGTCACAATTTCCTAAAAAATGTGACTTTTGGCAATTCACTCAAAAATGGTGCCAAACGGCTGCAAATGCTCCATTGAGAGGTTTGGCGGTCGAAACAGAAGGCTTTTTATCACAGGACAAGAAATCAGTCCTCGACAACTTAACCGGCAGAAAAAGATTTTATTGAAAAAATCTCAAAGCCCCGGGGTCACAATTTCATCAAAAATGTGACTTTTGGCAATTCACTCAAAAATGGTGCCAAACGGTTGCAAATGCTCCCCTGAGAGGTTTGGTGGTCGAAACAGAAGGCTTTTTATAACAGGACAAGAAATCAGCCCTCGCCCACTTAACCGGCAGAAAAAGGGTTTTTGAAAAAATCCCTAAGCCCCGGGGTCACAATTTCATCAAAAATGTGACTTTTGGCAATTCACTCAAAAATAGTGCCAAATGGTTGCAAATGCTCCCCTGAGATGTTTGGTGGTCGAAACAGAAGGCTTTTTATCACAGGACAAGAAATCAGCCCTCACCCACTTAACCGGCAGAAAAAGGGTTTTTGAAAAAATCCCTAAGCCCCGGGGTCACAATTTCATCAAAAATGTGAGTTTCGGAAATTCACTCAAAATTAGTTCCAAAGGGTTGCAAATGCTCCCCTGAGAGGTTTGGTTGTCGAAACAGAAGGCGTTTTCTCAGAGGAAAAGAAATCAGCCCTCGACAACTTAAGCGGCAGGAAAAGATTTTTTTGAAAAAATCCCTAAGCCCCGGGGTCACAATTTCATCAAAAATGTGACTTTTGGCAATTCACTCAAAATTAGTTCCAAAGCGTTGCAAATGCTCCCCTGAAAGTTTTGGTGGTCGAAACAGAAGGCTTTTTATCACAGGACAAGAAATCAGCCATTGACAACTTAAACGGGAGAAAAAGATTTTTTTGAAAAAATCCCTTAGCCCCGGGGTCGCAATTCCATCAAAAATGTGACTTTTGGCAATGTACTCAAAATTAGTTCCAAAGGGTTGCAAATGCTCCCCTGAAAGTTTTGGTGTTCGAAACAGAAGGCTTTTTCTCACAGGACAAGAAATCAGCCCTCGACAACTTAACCGGCAGAAAAAGATTTTTTTGAAAAATTCCCTAAGCCCCGGGGTCACAATTTCATAAAAAATGTGACTTTTGGCAATTCACTCAAAAATGGTGCCAAACGGTTGCAAATGCTCCCCTGAGAGGTTTGGTGGTCGAAACAGAAGGCTTTTTATCACAGGACAAGAAATCAGCCCTCCCCCACATAACCGGCAGAAAAAGGGTTTTTGAAAAAATCCCTAAGCCCCGGGGTCAGAATTTCATCAAAAATCTGACTTTCGGAAATTGACTCAAAATTAGTTCCAAAGGGTTGCAAATGCTCCCCTGAAAGTTTTGGTGGTCGAAACAGAAGGCTTTTTCTCACAGGAAATGAAATCAGCCCTCGACAACTTAACCGGCAGAAAAAGATTTTTTTGAAAAATTCCCTAAGCCCCGGGGTCACAATTTCATCAAAAATGTGACTTTCGGAAATTCACTCAAAATTAGTTCCAAAGGGTTGCAAATGCTCCCCTGAAAGTTTTGGTGGTCGAAATCGAAGGCTTTTTCTCACAGGAAATGAAATCAGCCCTCGACAACTTAACCGGCAGAAAAAGATTTTTTTGAAAAATTCCCTAAGCCCCGGGGTCACAATTTCATCAAAAATGTGACTTTTGGCAATTCACTCAAAAATGGTGCCAAACGGTTACAAATGCTCCCCTGAGAGGTTTTGTGGTCGAAAGAAAAGGCTTTTTATCACAGGACAAGAAATCAGCCCTCGCAGACTTAACCGGCAGAAAAAGATTTTTTTGAAAAAATCCCTAAGCCCCAGGGTCACAATTTCATCAAAAATGTGACTTTCGGAAATTCACTCAAAATTAGTTCCAAAGGGTTGCAAATGCTCCCCTGAGAGGTTTGGTGGTCGAAACAGAAGGCTTTTTCTCACAGGAAAAGAAATCAGCCCTCGACAACTTAAGCGGCAGAAAAAGATTTTTTTGAAAAAATGTGACTTTTGGCAATTCACTCAAAAATAGTGCCAAAGGGTTGCAAATGCTCCCCTGAAAGGTTTGGCGGTCGAAACAGAATGCTTTTTTATCCGAGGACAAGAAATCAGCCCTCGACATCTTTACCGGCAGAAGAAGATTTTTTTTGAAAAAATCCCTTAGCCCCGGGGTCACAATTTCATCAAAAATCTGACTTTCGGAAATTCACTAAAAATTAGTTCCAAAGGGTTGCAAAAGCTCCCCTGAGAGGTTTGGTGGTTCAAACAGAAGGCTTTTTATCACAGGACAAGAAATCAGCCCTCGCCGACTTAACCGGCAGAAAAAGATTTTTTGGAAAAAACTCTAAGCCCCGGGGTCACAATTTCATCAAAAATGTGACTTTTGGCAATTCACTCAAAAATGGTGCCAAACGGTTGCAAATGCTCCCCTGAAAGGATCCGTGGTCGAAACAGAAGGCTTTTTATCACAGGACAAAAAATCAGCCCTTGACAACTTAACCGGGAGAAAAAGATTTTTTTGAAAAAATCCATTAGCCCCGGGGTCACAATTCAATCAAAAATGTGACTTTTGGCAATTCACTCAAAAAAAAGTGCCAAACGGTTGCAAATGCTCCCTTGAGAGGTTTGGCGGTCGAAACAGAAGGCTTTTTATCACAGGACAAGAAATCAGCCCTCGACAACTTAACCGGCAGAAAAAGATTTTTTTGAAAAATTCCCTAAGCCCCGGGGTCACAATTTCATCAAAAATGTGACTTTTGGCAATTCACTCAAAAATGGTGCCAAACGGTTGCAAATGCTCCCCTGAGAGGTTTTGTGCTCGAAACAAAAGGCTTTTTATCACAGGACAAGAAATCATCCCTGGCCGACTTAACCGGCAGAAAAAGATTTTTTTTGAAAAAATCCCTAAGCCCCGGGGTCACAATTTCATCAAAAATGTGACTTTCGGAAATTCACTCAAAATTAGTTCCAAAGGGTTCCAAATGCTCCCCTGAGAGGTTTGGTGGTCGAAACAGACGGCTTTTTCTCACAGGAAAAGAAATCAGCCCTCGACAACTTAAGCGGCAGAAAAAGATTTTTTTGAAAAAATGTGACTTTTGGCAATTCACTCAAAAATAGCGCCATACGGTTGCTAATGCTCCCCTGAGAGGTTTAGCGGTCGAAACAGAAGGCTTTTTTATCCGAGGACAAGAAATCAGCCCTCGACATCTTTACCGGCAGAAGAAGATTTTTTTGAAAAAATCCCTAAGCCCCGAAATCACAATTTCATCAAAAATCTGACTTTTGGAAATTCACACAAACTTAGTTCCAAAGGGTTGCAAAAGCTCCCCTGAGAGGTTTGGTGGTTCAAACAGAAGGCTTTTTATCACAGGACAAGAAATCAGCCCTCGACAACTTAACCGGCAGAAAAAGATTTTTTTGCAAAAATCTCTAAGCCCCGGGGTCACAATATCATCAAAAATGTGACTTTTGGCAATTCACTCAAAAATGGTGCCAAACGGTTGCAAATGCTCCCCTGAAAGGGTCAGCGGTCGAAACAGAAGGCTTTTTATCACAGGACAAGAAATCAGCCCTCGACAACTTAACCGGGAGAAAAAGATTTTTTTGAAAAATTACCTAAGCCCCGGGGTCACAATTTCATCAAAAATGTGACTTTTGGCAATTCACTCAAAAATGGTGCCAAACGGTTGCAAATGCTCCCCTGAGAGGTTTGGTGGTCGAAACAGAAGGCTTTTTATAACAGGACAAGAAATCAGCCCTCGCCCACTTAACCGGCAGAAAAAGGGTTTTTGAAAAAATCCCTAAGCCCCGGGGTCACAATTTCATCAAAAATGTGACTTTTGGCAATTCACTCAAAAATAGTGCCAAATGGTTGCAAATGCTCCCCTGAGATGTTTGGTGGTCGAAACAGAAGGCTTTTTATCACAGGACAAGAAATCAGCCCTCACCCACTTAACCGGCAGAAAAAGGGTTTTTGAAAAAATCCCTAAGCCCCGGGGTCACAATTTCATCAAAAATGTGAGTTTCGGAAATTCACTCAAAATTAGTTCCAAAGGGTTGCAAATGCTCCCCTGAGAGGTTTGGTTGTCGAAACAGAAGGCGTTTTCTCAGAGGAAAAGAAATCAGCCCTCGACAACTTAAGCGGCAGGAAAAGATTTTTTTGAAAAAATCCCTAAGCCCCGGGGTCACAATTTCATCAAAAATGTGACTTTTGGCAATTCACTCAAAATTAGTTCCAAAGCGTTGCAAATGCTCCCCTGAAAGTTTTGGTGGTCGAAACAGAAGGCTTTTTATCACAGGACAAGAAATCAGCCATTGACAACTTAAACGGGAGAAAAAGATTTTTTTGAAAAAATCCCTTAGCCCCGGGGTCGCAATTCCATCAAAAATGTGACTTTTGGCAATGTACTCAAAATTAGTTCCAAAGGGTTGCAAATGCTCCCCTGAAAGTTTTGGTGTTCGAAACAGAAGGCTTTTTCTCACAGGACAAGAAATCAGCCCTCGACAACTTAACCGGCAGAAAAAGATTTTTTTGAAAAATTCCCTAAGCCCCGGGGTCACAATTTCATAAAAAATTTGACTTTTGGCAATTCACTCAAAAATGGTGCCAAACGGTTGCAAATGCTCCCCTGAGAGGTTTGGTGGTCGAAACAGAAGGCTTTTTATCACAGGACAAGAAATCAGCCCTCCCCCACATAACCGGCAGAAAAAGGGTTTTTGAAAAAATCCCTAAGCCCCGGGGTCAGAATTTCATCAAAAATCTGACTTTCGGAAATTGACTCAAAATTAGTTCCAAAGGGTTGCAAATGCTCCCCTGAAAGTTTTGGTGGTCGAAACAGAAGGCTTTTTCTCACAGGAAATGAAATCAGCCCTCGACAACTTAACCGGCAGAAAAAGATTTTTTTGAAAAATTCCCTAAGCCCCGGGGTCACAATTTCATCAAAAATGTGACTTTCGGAAATTCACTCAAAATTAGTTCCAAAGGGTTGCAAATGCTCCCCTGAAAGTTTTGGTGGTCGAAATCGAAGGCTTTTTCTCACAGGAAATGAAATCAGCCCTCGACAACTTAACCGGCAGAAAAAGATTTTTTTGAAAAATTCCCTAAGCCCCGGGGTCACAATTTCATCAAAAATGTGACTTTTGGCAATTCACTCAAAAATGGTGCCAAACGGTTACAAATGCTCCCCTGAGAGGTTTTGTGGTCGAAAGAAAAGGCTTTTTATCACAGGACAAGAAATCAGCCCTCGCAGACTTAACCGGCAGAAAAAGATTTTTTTGCAAAAATCTCTAAGCCCCGGGGTCACAATTTCATCAAAAATGTGACTTTTGGCAATTCACTCAAAAATGGTGCAAAACGGTTGCAAATGCTCCCCTGAGAGGTTTGGTGGTCGAAACAGAAGGCTTTTTATCACAGGACAAGAAATCATCTCTCGCCCACTTAACCGGCAGAAAAGGGTTTTTTGAAAAAATCCCTAAGCCCCGGGGTCACAATTTCATCAAAAATCTGACTTTCGGAAAATCAATCAAAAATAGTTCCAAAGGGTTGCAAATGCTCCCCTGAAAGTTTTGGTGGTCGAAACAGAAGGCTTTTTATCACAGGAAATGAAATCAGCCCTCGACAACTTAACCGGCAGAAAAAGATTTTTTTGAAAAATTCCCTAAGCCCCGGGATCACAATTTCATCAAAAATGTGACTTTTGACAATTCACTCAAAAATGGTGCCAAACGGTTGCAAATGCTCCCCTGAGAGGTTTTGTGGTCGAAACAAAAGGCTTTTTATCACAGGACAAGAAATCAGCCCTCGCCCACTTAACCGGCAGAAAAAGCGTTTTTGAAAAAATCCCTTAGCCCGGTGTCACAATTCCATCAAAAATCTGACTTTCAGAAATTCACTCAAAAATAGTGCCAAACGGTTGCAAATGCTGCCCTGAGAGGTTTGGCGGTCGAAACAGAAACCTTTTTCTCACAGGAAATGAAATCAGCCCTCGACAACTTAAGCGGCAGAAAAAGATTTTTTTGAAAAAATCCCTAAGCCCCGGGGTCACAATTTCATCAAAAATGTGACTTTCAGAAATTCACTCAAAATTAGTTCCAAAGGGTTACAAATGCTCCCCTGAGAGGTTTGGTGGTCGAAACAGAAGGCTTTTTATCACAGGACAAGAAATCAGCCCTCGCCGACTTAACCAGCAGAAAAAGATTTTTTTGCAAAAATCTCTAAGCCCCGGGGTCACAATTTCATCAAAAATGTGACTTCAATTCACTCAATATTGGTGTCAAACGGTTGCAAATGCTCCCCTGAAAGGGTCAGGGGTCGAAACAGAAGGCTTTTTATCACAGGACAAGAAATCAGCCCTTGACAACTTAACCGGGAGAAAAAGATTTTTTTGAAAAAATCCCTTAGCCCCGGGGTCACAATTTCATCAAAAATGTGACTTTTGGCAATTCACTCAAAAATGGTGCCAAACGGTTGCAAATGCTCCCTGAGAGGTTTGGTGGTCAAAACAGAAGGCTTTTTCTCACAGGACAAGAAATCAGCCCTCGACAACTTAACCGGCAGAAAAAGATTTTTTTGAAAAATTCCCTAAGCCCCGGGGTCACAATTTCATCAAAAATGTGACTTTTGGCAATTCACTCAAAAATGGTGCCAAACGGTTGCAAATGCTCCCCTGAGAGGTTTGGTGGTCGAAACAGAAGGCTTTTTATCACAGGACAAGAAATCAGCCCTCCCCCACATAACCGGCAGAAAAAGGGTTTTTGAAAAAATCCCTAAGCCCTGGGGTCACAATTTCATCAAAAATCTGACTTTCGGAAATTGACTCAAAATTAGTTCCAAAGGGTTGCAAATGCTCCCCTGAAAGTTTTGGTGGTCGAAACAGAAGGCTTTTTCTCACAGGAAATGAAATCAGCCCTCGACAACTTAACCGGCAGAAAAAGATTTTTTTTGAAAAATTCCCTAAGCCCCGGGGTCACAATTTCATCAAAAATGTGACTTTCGGAAATTCACTCAAAATTAGTTCCAAAGGGTTGCAAATGCTCCCCTGAAAGTTTTGGTGGTCGAAATCGAAGGCTTTTTCTCACAGGACAAGAAATCATCCCTCGCTGACTTAACAGGCAGAAAAAGATTTTTTTGAAAAATCCCTAAGCCCCGGGGTCACAATTTTATCAAAAATGTGACTTTTGGCAATTCACTCAAAAATGGTGCCAAACGGTTGCAAATGCTCCCCTGAAAGTTTTGGTGGTCGAAACAGAAGGCTTTTTATCACAGGACAAGAAATCAGCCCTTGACAACTTAACCGGGAGAAAAAGATTTTTTTGAAAAAATCCCTTAGCCCCGGGGTCACAATTTCATCAAAAATGTGACTTTTGGCAATTCACTCAAAAATAGTGCCAAACGGTTGCAAATGCTCCCCTGAGAGGTTTGGCGGTCGAAACAGAAGGATTTTTATCCGAGGACAAGAAATCAGCCCTCGCCATCTTAACCGGCAGAAGAAGATTTTTTTGAAAAAATCCCTAAGCCCCGGGGTCACAATTTCATCAAAAATCTGTCTTTCGGAAACTCACTAAAAATTAGTTCCAAAGGGTTGCAAAAGTTCCCCTGAGAGGTTTGGTGGTCGAAACAGAAGGCTTTTTATCACAGGACAAGAAATCAGCCCTCGCCGACTTAACCGGCAGAAAAAGATTTTTTTTGAAAAATTCCCTAAGCCCCGGGGTCACAATTTCATCAAAAATGTGACTTTTGGCAATTCACTCAAAAATGGTGCCAAACGGTTGCAATTGCTCCCCTGAGAGGTTTTGTGGTCGAAACAAAAGGCTTTTTATCACAGGACAAGAAATCATCCCTCGCCCACTTAACCGGGAGAAAAAGGGTTTTTGAAAAAATCTTTAGGCCGGAGTCACAATTCCATCAAAAATGTGACTTTTGGCAATTCACTCAAAAGAGTGCCAAACGGTTGCAAATGCTGCCCTGAGAGGTTTGGCGGTCGAAACAGAAGGCTTTTGTATCCAAGGACAAGAAATCAGCCCTTGACATCTTAACCAGCAGAAAAAGATTTTTTTGAAAAAATCCCTAAGCCCCGGGGTCACAATTTCATCAAAAATGTGACTTTTGGCAATTCACTCAAAAATGGTGCCAAACGGTTGCAAATGCTCCCCTGAGAGGTTTTGAGGTCGAAACAAAAGGCTTTTTATCACAGGACAAGAAATCAGCCCTCGCCCACTTAACCGGCAGAAAAAGATTTTTTTGAAAAAATCCCTAAGCCCCGGGGTCACAATTTCATCAAAAATGTGACTTTCAGAAATTCACTCAAAATTAGTTCCAAAGGGTTGCAAATGCTCCCCTGAGACGTTTGGTGGTCGAAACAGAAGGCTTTTTCTCACAGGAAAAGAAATCAGCCCTCGACAACTTAAGCGGCAGAAAAAGATTTTTTTGAAAAAATCCCTAAGCCCCGGGGTCACAATTTCATCAAAAATGTGACTTTTGGCAATTCACTCAAAAATAGTGCCAAACGGTTGCAAATGCTCCCCTGAGAGGTTTGGCGGTCGAAACAGAAGGCTTTTTTATTCGAGGACAAGAAATCAGCCCTCGCCGACTTAACCAGCAGAAAAAGATTTTTTTGCAAAGATCTCTAAGCCCCGGGGTCACAATTTCATCAAAAATGTGACTTTTGGCAATTCACTCAAAAATGGTGCCAAACGGTTGCAAATGCTCCCCTGAAAGGGTCAGCGGTCGAAACAGAAGGCTTTTTATCACAGGACAAGAAATCAGCCCTTGACAACTTAACCGGCAGAAAAAGATTTTTTTGAAAAAATCCCTTAGTCCCGGGGTCACAATTCCATCAAAAATGTGACTTTTGGCAATTCACTCAAAGAAAGTGCTAAACGGTTGCAAATGCTCCCCTGAGAGGTTTGGCGGTCGAAACAGAAGGCTTTTTATCACATGACAAGAAATCAGCCCTCGACAACTTAACCTGCAGAAAAAGATTTTTTTGAAAAATTCCCTAAGCCCCGGGGTCACAATTTCATCAAAAATGTGACTTTTGGCAATTCACTCAAAAATGGTGCCAAACGGTTGCAAATGCTCCCTGAGAGGTTTGGTGGTCAAAAAAGAAGGCTTTTTATCACAGGACAAGAAATCAGCCCTCGCCCACTTAACCGGCAGAAAAAGGGTTTTTGAAAAAATCCCTAAGCCCCGGGGTCACAATTTCATCAAAAATCTGACTTTCGGAAATTCACTCAAAATTAGTTCCAAAGGGTTGCAAATGCTCCCCTGAAAGTTTTGGTGGTCGAAACAGAAGGCTTTTTCTCACAGGAAATGAAATCAGCCCTCGACAACTTAACCGGCAGAAAAAGATTTTTTTGAAAAATTCCCTAAGCCCTGGGGTCACAATTTCATCAAAAATGTGACTTTTGCCAATTCACTCAAAAATGGTGCCAAACGGTTGCAAATGCTCCCCTGAGAGGTTTTGTGGTCGAAACAAAAGGCTTTTTATCACAGGACAAGAAATCATCCCTCGCCCACTTAACCGGCAGAAAAAGGGTTTTTGAAAAAATCCTTTAGCCCGGGGTCACAATTCCATCAAAAATGTGACTTTTGGCAATTCACTCAAAAATAGTGCCAAACGGTTGCAAATGCTGCCCTGAGAGGTTTGGCGGTCGAAACAGAAGGCTTTTGTATCCAAGGACAAGAAATCAGCCCTCGACATCTTAACCAGCAGAAAAAGATTTTTTTGAAAAAATCCCTAAGCCCCGGGGTCACAATTTCATCAAAAATGTGACTTTCAGAAATTCACTCAAAAATGGTGCCAAACGGTTGCAAATGCTCCCCTGAGAGGTTTTGTGGTCGAAACAAAAGGCTTTTTATCACAGGACAAGAAATCAGCCCTCGCCGACTTAACCGGCAAAAAAAGATTTTTTTGAAAAAATCCCTAAGCCCTGGGGTCACAATTTCATCAAAAATGTGACTTTCAGAAATTCACTCAAAATTAGTTCCAAAGGGTTGCAAATGCTCCCCTGAGAGGTTTGGTGGTCAAAACAGAAGGCTTTTTCTCACAGGAAAAGAAATCAGCCCTCGACAACTTAAGCGGCAGAAAAAGATTTTTTTGAAAAAATCCCTAAGCCCCGGGGTCACAATTTCATCAAAAATGTGACTTTTGGCAATTCACTCAAAAATAGTGCCAAACGGTTGCAAATGCTCCCCTGAGAGGTTTGGCGGTCGAAACAGAAGGCTTTTTTATTCGAGGACAAGAAATCAGCCCTCGCCGACTTAACCAGCAGAAAAAGATTTTTTTGCAAAGATCTCTAAGCCCCGGGGTCACAATTTCATCAAAAATGTGACTTTTGGCAATTCACTCAAAAATGGTGCCAAACGGTTGCAAATGCTCCCCTGAAAGGGTCAGCGGTCGAAACAGAAGGCTTTTTATCACAGGACAAGAAATCAGCCCTTGACAACTTAACCGGCATAAAAAGATTTTTTTGAAAAAATCCCTTAGTCCCGGGGTCACAATTCCATCAAAAATGTGACTTTTGGCAATTCACTCAAAGAAAGTGCTAAACGGTTGCAAATGCTCCCCTGAGAGGTTTGGCGGTCGAAACAGAAGGCTTTTTATCACATAACAAGAAATCAGCCCTCGCCCACTTAACCGGCAGAAAAAGGGTTTTTGAAAAAATCCCTTAGCCCCGGGGTCACAATTTCATCAAAAATCTGACTTTCGGAAATTCACTCAAAATTAGTTCCAAAGGGTTGCAAAAGCTCCCCTGAGAGGTTTGGTGGTCGAAACAGAAGGCTTTTTATCACAGGACAAGAAATCAGCCCTCGCCGACTTAACTGGCAGAAAAAGATTTTTTTGCAAAAATCTCTAAGCCCCGGGGTCACAATTTCATCAAAAATGTGACTTTTGGCAATTCACTCAAAAATGGTGCCAAACGGTTGCAAATGCTCCCCTGAAAGGGTCAGCGGTCGAAACAGAAGGCTTTTTATCACAGGACAAGAAATCAGCCCTTGACAACTTAACCGGCAGAAAAAGGGTTTTTGAAAAAATCCCTAAGCCCCGGGGTCACAATTTCATCAAAAATCTGACTTTCGGAAATTCACTAAAAATTAGTTCCAAAGGGTTGCAAAAGCTCCCCTGAGAGGTTTGGTGGTCGAAACAGAAGGCTTTTTATCACAGGACAAGAAATCAGCCCTCGCAGACTTAACAAGCAGAAAAAGATTTTTTTGCAAAAATCTCTAAGCCCCGGGGTCACAATTTCATCAAAATGTGACTTTTGGCAATTCACTTAAAAATGGTGCCAAACGGTTGCAAATGCTCCCCTGAGAGGTTTGGTGGTCGAAACAGAAGGCTTTTTATCACAGGACAAGAAATCAGCCCTCGCCCACTTAACCGGCAGAAAAAGGGTTTTTGAAAAAATCCCTTAGCCCGGGGTCACAATTCCATCAAAAATGTGACTTTTGGCAATTCACTCAAAAATAGTGCCAAACGGTTGCAAATGCTCCCCTGAGAGGTTTGGCGGTCGAAACAGAAGGATTTTTATCCGAGGACAAGAAATCAGCCCTCGCCATCTTAACCGGCAGAAGAAGATTTTTTTGAAAAAATCCCTAAGCCCCGGGGTCACAATTTCATCAAAAATCTGACTTTCGGAAATTCACTAAAAATTAGTTCCAAAGGGTTGCAAAAGCTCCCCTGAGAGGTTTGGTGCTCGAAACAGAAGACTTTTTATCACAGGACAAGAAATCAGCCCTCGCAGACTTAACAAGCAGAAAAAGATTTTTTTGCAAAAATCTCTAAGCCCCGGGGTCACAATTTCATCAAAATGTGACTTTTGGCAATTAACTTAAAAATGGTGCCAAACGGTTGCAAATGCTCCCCTGAGATGTTTGGTGGTCGAAACAGAAGGCTTTTGATCACAGGACAAGAAATCAGCCCTCGCCCACTTAACCGGCAGAAAAAGGGTTTTTGAAAAAATCCCTTAGCCCGGGGTCACAATTCCATCAAAAATGTGACTTTTGGCAATTCACTCAAAAATAGTGCCAAACGGTTGCAAATGCTCCCCTGAGAGGTTTGGCGGTCGAAACAGAAGGATTTTTATCCGAGGACAAGAAATCAGCCCTCGCCATCTTAACCGGCAGAAGAAGATTTTTTTGAAAAAATCCCTAAGCCCCGGGGTCACAATTTCATCAAAAATCTGACTTTCGGAAATTCACTAAAAATTAGTTCCAAAGGGTTGCAAAAGCTCCCCTGAGAGGTTTGGTGGTCGAAACAGAAGGCTTTTTATCACAGGACAAGAAATCAGCCCTCGCCGATTTAACCAGCAGAAAAAGATTTTTTTGCAAAAATCTCTAAGTCCCGTGATTACAATTTCATCAAAAATGTGACTTTTGGCAATTCATTTAAAAATGGTGCCAAACGGTTGCAAATGCTCCCCTGAGAGGTTTTGTGGTCGAAACAGAAGGCTTTTTATCACAGGACAAGAAATCAGCCCTCGCCCACTTAACCGGCAGAAAAAGGGTTTTTGAAAAAATCCCTTAGCCCCGGGGTCACAATTTCATCAAAAATCTGACTTTCGGAAATTCACTCAAAATTAGTTCCAAAGGGTTGCAAAAGCTCCCCTGAGATGTTTGGTGGTCGAAACAGAAGGCTTTTTATCACAGGACAAGAAATCAGCCCTCGCCGACTTAACCAGCAGAAAAAGATTTTTTTGCAAAAATCTCTAAGCCCCGGGGTCACAATTTCATCAAAAATGTGACTTTTGGCAATTCACTTAAAAATGGTGCCAAACGGTTGCAAATGCTCCCCTGAGAGGTTTGGTGGTCGAAACAGAAGGCTTTTTATCACAGGACAAGAAATCAGCCCTCGTCCACTTAACCGGCAGAAAAAGGGTTTTTGAAAAAATCCCTTAGCCCGGGGTCACAATTTCATCAAAAATCTGACTTTTGGCAATTCACTCAAAAATAGTGCCAAACGGTTGCATATGCTCCCCAGAGAGGTTTGGTGGTCGAAACAGAAGGCTTTTTATCACAGGACAAGAAATCATCCCTCGCCGACTTAACCGGCAGAAAAAGATTTTTTTGAAAGGATCCCTAAGCCCCGGGGTCACAATTTCATCAAAAATGTGACTTTCAGAAATTCACTCAAAATTAGTTCCAAAGGGTTGCAAATGCTCCCCTGAGAGGTTTGGTGGTCGAAACAGAAGGCTTTTTCTCACAGGAAAAGAAATCAGCCCTCGACAACTTAAGCGGCAGAAAAAGATTTTTTTGAAAAAATCCCTAAGCCCCGGGGTCACAATTTCATCAAAATGTGACTTTTGGCAATTCACTCAAAAAAAGTGCCAAACGGTTGCAAATGCTCCCCTGAGAGGTTTGGCGGTCGAAACAGAAGGCTTTTTTATTCGAGGACAAGAAATCAGCCCTCGCCGACTTAACCAGCAGAAAAAGATTTTTTTGCAAAGATCTCTAAGCCCCGGGGTCACAATTTCATCAAAAATGTGACTTTTGGAAATTCACTCAAAAATGGTGCCAAACGGCTGCAAATGCTCCCCTGAAAGGGTCAGCGGTCGAAACAGAAGGCTTTTTATCACAGGACAAGAAATCAGCCCTTGACAACTTAACCGGCAGAAAAAGATTTTTTTGAAAAAATCCCTTAGTCCCGGGGTCACAATTCCATCAAAAATGTGACTTTTGGCAATTCACTCAAAGAAAGTGCTAAACGGTTGCAAATGCTCCCCTGAGAGGTTTGGTGGTCGAAACAGAAGGCTTTTTATCACAGGACAAGAAATCAGCCCTCGTCCACTTAACCGGCAGAAAAAGGGTTTTTGAAAAAATCCCTTAGCCCGGGGTCAGAATTCCATCAAAAATGTGACTTTTGGCAATTCACTCAAAAATAGTGCCAAACGGTTGCATATGCTCCCCAGAGAGGTTTGGTGGTCGAAACAGAAGGCTTTTTATCACAGGACAAGAAATCATCCCTCGCCGACTTAACCGGCAGAAAAAGATTTTTTTGAAAAAATCCCTAAGCCCCGGGGTCACAATTTCATCAAAAATGTGACTTTCAGAAATTCACTCAAAATTAGTTCCAAAGGGTTGCAAATGCTCCCCTGAGAGGTTTGGTGGTCGAAACAGAAGGCTTTTTCTCACAGGAAAAGAAATCAGCCCTCGACAACTTAAGCGGCAGAAAAAGATTTTTTTGAAAAAATCCCTAAGCCCCGGGGTCACAATTTCATCAAAAATGTGACTTTTGGCAATTCACTCAAAAAAAGTGCCAAACGGTTGCAAATGCTCCCCTGAGAGGTTTGGCGGTCGAAACAGAAGGCTTTTTTATTCGAGGACAAGAAATCAGCCCTCGCCGACTTAACCAGCAGAAATAGATTTTTTTGCAAAGATCTCTAAGCCCCGGGGTCACAATTTGATCAAAAATGTGACTTTTGGCAATTCACTCAAAAATGGTGCCAAACGGTTGCAAATGCTCCCCTGAAAGGGTCAGCGGTCGAAACAGAAGGCTTTTTCTCACAGGAAATGAAATCAGCCCTTGACAACTTAACCGGCAGAAAAAGATTTTTTTGAAAAATTCCCTAAGCCCTGGGGTCACAATTTCATCAAAAATGTGACTTTTGCCAATTCACTCAAAAATGGTGCCAAACGGTTGCAAATGCTCCCCTGAAAGGTTTTGTGGTCGAAACAAAAGGCTTTTTATCACAGGACAAGAAATCATCCCTCACCCACTTAACCGGCAGAAAAAGGGTTTTTGAAAAAATCCTTTAGCCCGGGGTCACAATTCCATCAAAAATGTGACTTTTGGCAATTCACTCAAAAATAGTGCCAAACGGTTGCAAATGCTGCCCTGAGAGGTTTGGCGGTCGAAACAGAAGGCTTTTGTATCCAAGGACAAGAAATCAGCCCTCGACATCTTAACCAGCAGAAAAAGATTTTTTTGAAAAAATCCCTAAGCCCCGGGGTCACAATTTCATCAAAAATGTGACTTTCAGAAATTCACTCAAAAATGGTGCCAAACGGTTGCAAATGCTCCCCTGAGAGGTTTTGTGGTCGAAACAAAAGGCTTTTTATCACAGGACAAGAAATCATCCCTCGCCGACTTAACCGGCAAAAAAAGATTTTTTTGAAAAAATCCCTAAGCCCCGGGGTCACAATTTCATCAAAAATGTGACTTTCAGAAATTCACTCAAAATTAGTTCCAAAGGGTTGCAAATGCTCCCCTGAGAGGTTTTGTGGTCGAAACAGAAGGCTTTTTATCACAGGACAAGAAATCAGCCCTCGCCCACTTAACCGGCAGAAAAAGGGTTTTTGAAAAAATCCCTTAGCCCCGGGGTCACAATTTCATCAAAAATCTGACTTTCGGAAATTCACTCAAAATTAGTTCCAAAGGGTTGCAAAAGCTCCCCTGAGATGTTTGGTGGTCGAAACAGAAGGCTTTTTATCACAGGACAAGAAATCAGCCCTCGCCGACTTAACCAGCAGAAAAAGATTTTTTTGCAAAAATCTCTAAGCCCCGGGGTCACAATTTCATCAAAAATGTGACTTTTGGCAATTCACTTAAAAATGGTGCCAAACGGTTGCAAATGCTCCCCTGAGAGGTTTGGTGGTCGAAACAGAAGGCTTTTTATCACAGGACAAGAAATCAGCCCTCGTCCACTTAACCGGCAGAAAAAGGGTTTTTGAAAAAATCCCTTAGCCCGGGGTCACAATTTCATCAAAAATCTGACTTTTGGCAATTCACTCAAAAATAGTGCCAAACGGTTGCATATGCTCCCCAGAGAGGTTTGGTGGTCGAAACAGAAGGCTTTTTATCACAGGACAAGAAATCATCCCTCGCCGACTTAACCGGCAGAAAAAGATTTTTTTGAAAAGATCCCTAAGCCCCGGGGTCACAATTTCATCAAAAATGTGACTTTCAGAAATTCACTCAAAATTAGTTCCAAAGGGTTGCAAATGCTCCCCTGAGAGGTTTGGTGGTCGAAACAGAAGGCTTTTTCTCACAGGAAAAGAAATCAGCCCTCGACAACTTAAGCGGCAGAAAAAGATTTTTTTGAAAAAATCCCTAAGCCCCGGGGTCACAATTTCATCAAAATGTGACTTTTGGCAATTCACTCAAAAAAAGTGCCAAACGGTTGCAAATGCTCCCCTGAGAGGTTTGGCGGTCGAAACAGAAGGCTTTTTTATTCGAGGACAAGAAATCAGCCCTCGCCGACTTAACCAGCAGAAAAAGATTTTTTTGCAAAGATCTCTAAGCCCCGGGGTCACAATTTCATCAAAAATGTGACTTTTGGCAATTCACTCAAAAATGGTGCCAAACGGCTGCAAATGCTCCCCTGAAAGGGTCAGCGGTCGAAACAGAAGGCTTTTTATCACAGGACAAGAAATCAGCCCTTGACAACTTAACCGGCAGAAAAAGATTTTTTTGAAAAAATCCCTTAGTCCCGGGGTCACAATTCCATCAAAAATGTGACTTTTGGCAATTCACTCAAAGAAAGTGCTAAACGGTTGCAAATGCTCCCCTGAGAGGTTTGGTGGTCGAAACAGAAGGCTTTTTATCACAGGACAAGAAATCAGCCCTCGTCCACTTAACCGGCAGAAAAAGGGTTTTTGAAAAAATCCCTTAGCCCGGGGTCACAATTCCATCAAAAATGTGACTTTTGGCAATTCACTCAAAAATAGTGCCAAACGGTTGCATATGCTCCCCAGAGAGGTTTGGTGGTCGAAACAGAAGGCTTTTTATCACAGGACAAGAAATCATCCCTCGCCGACTTAACCGGCAGAAAAAGATTTTTTTGAAAAAATCCCTAAGCCCCGGGGTCACAATTTCATCAAAAATGTGACTTTCAGAAATTCACTCAAAATTAGTTCCAAAGGGTTGCAAATGCTCCCCTGAGAGGTTTGGTGGTCGAAACAGAAGGCTTTTTCTCACAGGAAAAGAAATCAGCCCTCGACAACTTAAGCGGCAGAAAAAGATTTTTTTGAAAAAATCCCTAAGCCCCGGGGTCACAATTTCATCAAAAATGTGACTTTTGGCAATTCACTCAAAAAAAGTGCCAAACGGTTGCAAATGCTCCCCTGAGAGGTTTGGCGGTCGAAACAGAAGGCTTTTTTATTCGAGGACAAGAAATCAGCCCTCGCCGACTTAACCAGCAGAAAAAGATTTTTTTGCAAAGATCTCTAAGCCCCGGGGTCACAATTTGATCAAAAATGTGACTTTTGGCAATTCACTCAAAAATGGTGCCAAACGGTTGCAAATGCTCCCCTGAAAGGGTCAGCGGTCGAAACAGAAGGCTTTTTCTCACAGGAAATGAAATCAGCCCTTGACAACTTAACCGGCAGAAAAAGATTTTTTTGAAAAATTCCCTAAGCCCTGGGGTCACAATTTCATCAAAAATGTGACTTTTGCCAATTCACTCAAAAATGGTGCCAAACGGTTGCAAATGCTCCCCTGAAAGGTTTTGTGGTCGAAACAAAAGGCTTTTTATCACAGGACAAGAAATCATCCCTCGCCCACTTAACCGGCAGAAAAAGGGTTTTTGAAAAAATCCTTTAGCCCGGGGTCACAATTCCATCAAAAATGTGACTTTTGGCAATTCACTCAAAAATAGTGCCAAACGGTTGCAAATGCTGCCCTGAGAGGTTTGGCGGTCGAAACAGAAGGCTTTTGTATCCAAGGACAAGAAATCAGCCCTCGACATCTTAACCAGCAGAAAAAGATTTTTTTGAAAAAATCCCTAAGCCCCGGGGTCACAATTTCATCAAAAATGTGACTTTCAGAAATTCACTCAAAAATGGTGCCAAACGGTTGCAAATGCTCCCCTGAGAGGTTTTGTGGTCGAAACAAAAGGCTTTTTATCACAGGACAAGAAATCATCCCTCGCCGACTTAACCGGCAAAAAAAGATTTTTTTGAAAAAATCCCTAAGCCCCGGGGTCACAATTTCATCAAAAATGTGACTTTCAGAAATTCACTCAAAATTAGTTCCAAAGGGTTGCAAATGCTCCCCTGAGAGGTTTGGTGGTCAAAACAGAAGGCTTTTTCTCACAGGAAAAGAAATCAGCCCTCGACAACTTAAGCGGCAGAAAAAGATTTTTTTGAAAAAATCCCTAAGCCCCGGGGTCACAATTTCATCAAAAATGTGACTTTTGGCAATTCACTCAAAAATAGTGCCAAACGGTTGCAAATGCTCCCCTGAGAGGTTTGGCGGTCGAAACAGAAGGCTTTTTTATTCGAGGACAAGAAATCAGCCCTCGCCGACTTAACCAGCAGAAAAAGATTTTTTTGCAAAGATCTCTAAGCCCCGGGGTCACAATTTTATCAAAAATGTGACTTTTGGCAAATTCACTCAAAAATGGTGCCAAACGGTTGCAAATGCTCCCCTGAAAGGGTCAGCGGTCGAAACAGAAGGCTTTTTATCACAGGACAAGAAATCAGCCCTTGACAACTTAACCGGCATAAAAAGATTTTTTTGAAAAAATCCCTTAGTCCCGGGGTCACAATTCCATCAAAAATGTGACTTTTGGCAATTCACTCAAAGAAAGTGCTAAACGGTTGCAAATGCTCCCCTGAGAGGTTTGGCGGTCGAAACAGAAGGCTTTTTATCACATAACAAGAAATCAGCCCTCGCCCACTTAACCGGCAGAAAAAGGGTTTTTGAAAAAATCCCTTAGCCCCGGGGTCACAATTTCATCAAAAATCTGACTTTCGGAAATTCACTCAAAATTAGTTCCAAAGGGTTGCAAAAGCTCCCCTGAGAGGTTTGGTGGTCGAAACAGAAGGCTTTTTATCACAGGACAAGAAATCAGCCCTCGCCGACTTAACTGGCAGAAAAAGATTTTTTTGCAAAAATCTCTAAGCCCCGGGGTCACAATTTCATCAAAAATGTGACTTTTGGCAATTCACTCAAAAATGGTGCCAAACGGTTGCAAATGCTCCTCTGAAAGGGTCAGCGGTCGAAACAGAAGGCTTTTTATCACAGGACAAGAAATCAGCCCTTGACAACTTAACCGGCAGAAAAAGGGTTTTTGAAAAAATCCCTAAGCCCCGGGGTCACAATTTCATCAAAAATCTGACTTTCGGAAATTCACTAAAAATTAGTTCCAAAGGGTTGCAAAAGCTCCCCTGAGAGGTTTGGTGGTCGAAACAGAAGGCTTTTTATCACAGGACAAGAAATCAGCCCTCGCAGACTTAACCGGCAGAAAAAGGTTTTTTGCAAAAATCTCTAAGCCCCGGGGTCACAATTTCATCAAAATGTGACTTTTGGCAATTCACTTAAAAATGGTGCCAAACGGTTGCAAATGCTCCCCTGAGAGGTTTGGTGGTCGAAACAGAAGGCTTTTTATCACAGGACAAGAAATCAGCCCTCGCCCACTTAACCGGCAGAAAAAGGGTTTTTGAAAAAATCCCTTAGCCCGGGGTCACAATTCCATCAAAAATGTGACTTTTGGCAATTCACTCAAAAATAGTGCCAAACGGTTGCAAATGCTCCCCTGAGAGGTTTGGCGGTCGAAACAGAAGGATTTTTATCCGAGGACAAGAAATCAGCCCTCGCCATCTTAACCGGCAGAAGAAGATTTTTTTGAAAAAATCCCTAAGCCCCGGGGTCACAATTTCATCAAAAATCTGACTTTCGGAAATTCACTAAAAATTAGTTCCAAAGGGTTGCAAAAGCTCCCCTGAGAGGTTTGGTGGTCGAAACAGAAGGTTTTTTATCACAGGACAAGAAATCAGCCCTCGCCGATTTAACCAGCAGAAAAAGATTTTTTTGCAAAAATCTCTAAGTCCCGTGGTTACAATTTCATCAAAAATGTGACTTTTGGCAATTCATTTAAAAATGGTGCCAAACGGTTGCAAATGCTCCCCTGAGAGGTTTTGTGGTCGAAACAGAAGGCTTTTTATCACAGGACAAGAAATCAGCCCTCGCCCACTTAACCGGCAGAAAAAGGGTTTTTGAAAAAATCCCTTAGCCCCGGGGTCACAATTTCATCAAAAATCTGACTTTCGGAAATTCACTAAAAATTAGTTCCAAAGGGTTGCAAAAGCTCCCCTGAGAGGTTTGGTGGTCGAAACAGAAGGCTTTTTATCACAGGACAAGAAATCAGCCCTCGCAGACTTAACAAGCAGAAAAAGATTTTTTTGCAAAAATCTCTAAGCCCCGGGGTCACAATTTCATCAAAATGTGACTTTTGGCAATTAACTTAAAAATGGTGCCAAACGGTTGCAAATGCTCCCCTGAGATGTTTGGTGGTCGAAACAGAAGGCTTTTGATCACAGGACAAGAAATCAGCCCTCGCCCACTTAACCGGCAGAAAAAGGGTTTTTGAAAAAATCCCTTAGCCCGGGGTCACAATTCCATCAAAAATGTGACTTTTGGCAATTCACTCAAAAATAGTGCCAAACGGTTGCAAATGCTCCCCTGAGAGGTTTGGCGGTCGAAACAGAAGGATTTTTATCCGAGGACAAGAAATCAGCCCTCGCCATCTTAACCGGCAGAAGAAGATTTTTTTGAAAAAATCCCTAAGCCCCGGGGTCACAATTTCATCAAAAATCTGACTTTCGGAAATTCACTAAAAATTAGTTCCAAAGGGTTGCAAAAGCTCCCCTGAGAGGTTTGGTGGTCGAAACAGAAGGCTTTTTATCACAGGAAAAGAAATCAGCCCTTGACAACTTAACCGGCAGAAAAAGATTTTTTTGAAAAATTCCCTAAGCCCTGGGGTCACAATTTCATCAAAAATGTGACTTTTGCCAATTCACTCAAAAATGGTGCCAAACGGTTGCAAATGCTCCCCTGAAAGGTTTTGTGGTCGAAACAAAAGGCTTTTTATCACAGGACAAGAAATCATCCCTCGCCCACTTAACCGGCAGAAAAAGGGTTTTTGAAAAAATCCTTTAGCCCGGGGTCACAATTCCATCAAAATGTGACTTTTGGCAATTCACTCAAAAATAGTGCCAAACGGTTGCAAATGCTGCCCTGAGAGGTTTGGCGGTCGAAACAGAAGGCTTTTGTATCCAAGGACAAGAAATCAGCCCTCGACATCTTAACCAGCAGAAAAAGATTTTTTTGAAAAAATCCCTAAGCCCCGGGGTCACAATTTCATCAAAAATGTGACTTTCAGAAATTCACTCAAAAATGGTGCCAAACGGTTGCAAATGCTCCCCTGAGAGGTTTTGTGGTCGAAACAAAAGGCTTTTTATCACAGGACAAGAAATCATCCCTCGCCGACTTAACCGGCAAAAAAAGATTTTTTTGAAAAAATCCCTAAGCCCCGGGGTCACAATTTCATCAAAAATGTGACTTTCAGAAATTCACTCAAAATTAGTTCCAAAGGGTTGCAAATGCTCCCCTGAGAGGTTTGGTGGTCAAAACAGAAGGCTTTTTCTCACAGGAAAAGAAATCAGCCCTCGACAACTTAAGCGGCAGAAAAAGATTTTTTTGAAAAAATCCCTAAGCCCCGGGGTCACAATTTCATCAAAAATGTGACTTTTGGCAATTCACTCAAAAATAGTGCCAAACGGTTGCAAATGCTCCCCTGAGAGGTTTGGCGGTCGAAACAGAAGGCTTTTTTATTCGAGGACAAGAAATCAGCCCTCGCCGACTTAACCAGCAGAAAAAGATTTTTTTGCAAAGATCTCTAAGCCCCGGGGTCACAATTTTATCAAAAATGTGACTTTTGGCAATTCACTCAAAAATGGTGCCAAACGGTTGCAAATGCTCCCCTGAAAGGGTCAGCGGTCGAAACAGAAGGCTTTTTATCACAGGACAAGAAATCAGCCCTTGACAACTTAACCGGCAGAAAAAGATTTTTTTGAAAAAATCCCTTAGTCCCGGGGTCACAATTCCATCAAAAATGTGACTTTTGGCAATTCACTCAAAGAAAGTGCTAAACGGTTGCAAATGCTCCCCTGAGAGGTTTGGCGGTCGAAACAGAAGGCTTTTTATCACATAACAAGAAATCAGCCCTCGCCCACTTAACCGGCAGAAAAAGGGTTTTTGAAAAAATCCCTTAGCCCCGGGGTCACAATTTCATCAAAAATCTGACTTTCGGAAATTCACTCAAAATTAGTTCCAAAGGGTTGCAAAAGCTCCCCTGAGAGGTTTGGTGGTCGAAACAGAAGGCTTTTTATCACAGGACAAGAAATCAGCCCTCGCCGACTAACTGGCAGAAAAAGATTTTTTTGCAAAAATCTCTAAGCCCCGGGGTCACAATTTCATCAAAAATGTGACTTTTGGCAATTCACTCAAAAATGGTGCCAAACGGTTGCAAATGCTCCTCTGAAAGGGTCAGCGGTCGAAACAGAAGGCTTTTTATCACAGGACAAGAAATCAGCCCTTGACAACTTAACCGGCAGAAAAAGGGTTTTTGAAAAAATCCCTAAGCCCCGGGGTCACAATTTCATCAAAAATCTGACTTTCGGAAATTCACTAAAAATTAGTTCCAAAGGGTTGCAAAAGCTCCCCTGAGAGGTTTGGTGGTCGAAACAGAAGGCTTTTTATCACAGGACAAGAAATCAGCCCTCGCAGACTTAACCGGCAGAAAAAGGTTTTTTTGCAAAAATCTCTAAGCCCCGGGGTCACAATTTCATCAAAATGTGACTTTTGGCAATTCACTTAAAAATGGTGCCAAACGGTTGCAAATGCTCCCCTGAGAGGTTTGGTGGTCGAAACAGAAGGCTTTTTATCACAGGACAAGAAATCAGCCCTCGCCCACTTAACCGGCAGAAAAAGGGTTTTTGAAAAAATCCCTTAGCCCGGGGTCACAATTTCCATCAAAAATGTGACTTTTGGCAATTCACTCAAAATAGTGCCAAACGGTTGCAAATGCTCCCCTGAGAGGTTTGGCGGTCGAAACAGAAGGATTTTTATCCGAGGACAAGAAATCAGCCCTCGCCATCTTAACCGGCAGAAGAAGATTTTTTTGAAAAAATCCCTAAGCCCCGGGGTCACAATTTCATCAAAAATCTGACTTTCGGAAATTCACTAAAAATTAGTTCCAAAGGGTTGCAAAAGCTCCCCTGAGAGGTTTGGTGGTCGAAACAGAAGGTTTTTTATCACAGGACAAGAAATCAGCCCTCGCCGATTTAACCAGCAGAAAAAGATTTTTTTGCAAAAATCTCTAAGTCCCGTGGTTACAATTTCATCAAAAATGTGACTTTTGGCAATTCATTTAAAAATGGTGCCAAACGGTTGCAAATGCTCCCCTGAGAGGTTTTGTGGTCGAAACAGAAGGCTTTTTATCACAGGACAAGAAATCAGCCCTCGCCCACTTAACCGGCAGAAAAAGGGTTTTTGAAAAAATCCCTTAGCCCCGGGGTCACAATTTCATCAAAAATCTGACTTTCGGAAATTCACTAAAAATTAGTTCCAAAGGGTTGCAAAAGCTCCCCTGAGAGGTTTGGTGGTCGAAACAGAAGGCTTTTTATCACAGGACAAGAAATCAGCCCTCGCAGACTTAACAAGCAGAAAAAGATTTTTTTGCAAAAATCTCTAAGCCCCGGGGTCACAATTTCATCAAAATGTGACTTTTGGCAATTAACTTAAAAATGGTGCCAAACGGTTGCAAATGCTCCCCTGAGATGTTTGGTGGTCGAAACAGAAGGCTTTTGATCACAGGACAAGAAATCAGCCCTCGCCCACTTAACCGGCAGAAAAAGGGTTTTTGAAAAAATCCCTTAGCCCGGGGTCACAATTCCATCAAAAATGTGACTTTTGGCAATTCACTCAAAAATAGTGCCAAACGGTTGCAAATGCTCCCCTGAGAGGTTTGGCGGTCGAAACAGAAGGATTTTTATCCGAGGACAAGAAATCAGCCCTCGCCATCTTAACCGGCAGAAGAAGATTTTTTTGAAAAAATCCCTAAGCCCCGGGGTCACAATTTCATCAAAAATCTGACTTTCGGAAATTCACTAAAAATTAGTTCCAAAGGGTTGCAAAAGCTCCCCTGAGAGGTTTGGTGGTCGAAACAGAAGGCTTTTTATCACAGGAAAAGAAATCAGCCCTCGACAACTTAAGCGGCAGAAAAAGATTTTTTTGAAAAAATCCCTAAGCCCCGGGGTCACAATTTCATCAAAAATGTGACTTTTGGCAATTCACTCAAAAAAAGTGCCAAACGGTTGCAAATGCTCCCCTGAGAGGTTTGGCGGTCGAAACAGAAGGCTTTTTTATTCGAGGACAAGAAATCAGCCCTCGCCGACTTAACCAGCAGAAAAAGATTTTTTTGCAAAGATCTCTAAGC
>NW_027670194.1:0-83648 GCF_964188305.1 Podarcis bocagei
CTCAAAAACTTAACCGGCAGAAAATATTTTTTTGAAAAATCCCTAAGCCCCGGGGTCACAATTTCAGCAAAAATCTGACTTTTGGCAATTCACTCAAAAATGGTGCCAAAAGCTTGAAAATGATCTTCGGAAAGGTTTGGCACTCAAACAGAAGGCTTTTTAACCCAGGAAAATAAATCAGCCCTCAAAAACTTAACCGGCATAAGAAAATTTTTTTTTGAAAAAATCCCTAAGCCCCGGGGTCACAATTTCAGCAAAAATCTGACTTTTGGCAATTCACTCAAAAATGGTGCCAAAAGCTTGAGAATGCTCTCCTGAAAGGTTTGGCACTCAAAACAGAAGTCTTTTTATCCCAGGACAAGAAATCAGCCCTCAAAAACTTAACCGGCAGAAAATATTTTTTTGAAAAAATCCCTAAGCCCCAGGGTCACAATTTCAGCAAAAATCTGACTTTTGGCTATTCACTCAAAAATGGTACCAAAAGCTTGAAAATCCTCTTCTGAAAGGTTTGGCACTCGAAACAGAAGTCTTTTTATCCCAGGACAAGAAATCAGCCCTCAAAAACTTAACCGGCAGAAAATATTTTTTTGACAAAATCCCTAAGCCCCGGGGTCACAATTTCAGCAAAAATCTGACTTTTGGCAAATTCACTCAAAAATGTGCCAACTGGTTGCAAATGCTCCCCTGAAAGCTTTGGCGATGGAAACAGAAGTCTTTTTATCCCAGGACAAGAAATCAGCCCTCAAAAACTTAACCGGCAGAAAATATTTTTTTGAAAAAATCCCTAAGCCCCGGGGTCACAATTTCAGCAAAAATCTGACTTTTGGCAATTCACTCAAAAATGGTACCAAAAGCTTGAAAATGCTCTTCTGAAAGGTTTGGCACTCGAAACACAAGGCTTTTTATCCCAGGACAAGAAATCAGCCCACAAAAACTTAACCGGCAGAAAATATTTTTTTGAAAAAATCCCTAAGCCCCGGGGTCACAATTTCAGCAAAAATCTGACTTTTGGCAATTCACTCAAAAATGGTGCCAACCGGTTGCAAATGCTCCCCTGAAAGCTTTGGCACTCGAAACAGAAGTCTTTTTATCCCGGGACAAGAAATCAGCCCTCAAAAACTTAACCGGCAGAAAATATTTTTTTTGAAAAAATCCCTAAGCCCCGGGGTCACAATTTCAGCAAAAATCTGACTTTTGGCAATTCACTCAAAAATGGTGCCAAAAGCTTGAAACTGCTCTCCTGAAAGGTTTGGCACTCAAAACAGAAGTCTTTTTATCCCAGGACAAGAAATCAACCCTCAAAAACTTAACCGGCAGAAAATATTTTTTGAAAAAATCCCTAAGACCCGGGGTCACAATTTCAGCAAAAATCTGACTTTTGGCAATTCACTCAAAAATGGTACCAAAAGCTTGAAAATGCTCTTCTGAAAGGTTTGGCACTCGAAACACAAGGCTTTTTATCCCAGGACAAGAAATCAGCCCACAAAAACTTAACCGGCAGAAAATATTTTTTGAAAAAATCCCTAAGCCCCGGGGTCACAATTTCAGCAAAAATCTGACTTTTGGCAATTCACTCAAAAATGGTGCCAACCGGTTGCAAATGCTCCCCTGAAAGCATTGGCGATGGAAACAGAAGTCTTTTTATCCCGGGACAAGAAATCAGCCCTCAAAAACTTAACCGGCAGAAAATATTTTTTTGAAAAAATCCCTAAGCCCCGGGGTCACAATTTCAGCAAAAATCTGACTTTTGGCAATTCACTCAAAAATGGTGCCAAAAGCTTGAAAATGATCTTCGGAAAGGTTTGGCACTCAAACAGAAGGCTTTTTAACCCAGGAAAATAAATCAGCCCTCAAAAACTTAACCGGCATAAGAAAATTTTTTTTGAAAAAATCCCTAAGCCCCGGGGTCACAATTTCAGCAAAAATCTGACTTTTGGCAATTCACTCAAAAATGGTGCCAAAAGCTTGAAAATGCTCTCCTGAAAGGTTTGGCACTCAAAACAGAAGTCTTTTTATCCCAGGACAAGAAATCAGCCCTCAAAAACTTAACCGGCAGAAAATATTTTTTTGAAAAATCCCTAAGCCCCAGGGTCACAATTTCAGCAAAAATCTGACTTTTGGCTATTCACTCAAAAATGGTACCAAAAGCTTGAAAATCCTCTTCTGAAAGGTTTGGCACTCGAAGCAGAAGTCTTTTTATCCCAGGACAAGACATCAGCCCTCAAAAACTTAACCGGCAGAAAATATTTTTTTGACAAAATCCCTAAGCCCCGGGGTCACAATTTCAGCAAAAATCTGACTTTTGGCAATTCACTCAAAAATGGTGCCAAAAGCTTGAAAATGCTCTCCTGAAAGCTTTGGCGATGGAAACAGAAGGCTTTTTATCCCAGGACAAGAAATCAGCCCTCAAAAACTTAACCGGCAGAAAATATTTTTTTGAAAAAATCCCTAAGCCCCGGGGTCACAATTTCAGCAAAAATCTGACTTTTGGCAATTCACTCAAAAATGGTGCCAAAAGCTTGAAAATGATCTTCGGAAAGGTTTGGCACTCAAACAGAAGGCTTTTTAACCCAGGACAAGAAATCAGCCCTCAAAAACTTAACCGGCATAAGAAAATTTTTTTTTGAAAAAATCCCTAAGCCCCGGGGTCACAATTTCACGAAAAATCTGACTTTTGGCAATTCACTCAAAAATGGTGCCAAAAGCTTGAAAATGCTCTCCTGAAAGGTTTGGCACTCAAAACAGAAGTCTTTTTATCCCAGGACAAGAAATCAGCCCTCAAAAACTTAACCGGCAGAAAATATTTTTTTGAAAAAATCCCTAAGCCCCAGGGTCACAATTTCAGCAAAAATCTGACTTTTGGCAATTCACTCAAAAATGGTACCAAAAGCTTGAAAATCCTCTTCTGAAAGGTTTGGCACTCGAAACAGAAGTCTTTTTATCCCAGGACAAGAAATCAGCCCTCAAAAACTTAACCGGCAGAAAATATTTTTTTGAAAAAATCCCTAAGCCCCGGGGTCACAATTTCAGCAAAAATCTGACTTTTGGCAATTCACTCAAAAATGGTGCCAACCGGTTGCAAATGCTCCCCTGAAAGCTTTGGCGATGGAAACAGAAGTCTTTTTATCCCAGGACAAGAAATCAGCCCTCAAAAACTTAACCGGCAGAAAATATTTTTTTGAAAAAATCCCTAAGCCCCGGGGTCACAATTTCAGCAAAAATCTGACTTTTGGCAATTCACTCAAAAATGGTGCCAACCGGTTGCAAATGCTCCCCTGAAAGCATTGGCGATGGAAACAGAAGTCTTTTTATCCCAGGACAAGAAATCAGCCCTCAAAAACTTAACCGGCAGAAAATATTTTTTTGAAAAAATCCCTAAGCCCCGGGGTCACAATTTCAGCAAAAATCTGACTTTTGGCAATTCACTCAAAAATGGTGCCAAAAGCTTGAAAATGATCTTCGGAAAGGTTTGGCACTCAAACAGAAGGCTTTTTAACCCAGGAAAATAAATCAGCCCTCAAAAACTTAACCGGCATAAGAAAAATTTTTTTTGAAAAAATCCCTAAGCCCCGGGGTCACAATTTCAGCAAAAATCTGACTTTTGGCAATTCACTCAAAAATGGTGCCAAAAGCTTGAGAATGCTCTCCTGAAAGGTTTGGCACTCAAAACAGAAGTCTTTTTATCCCAGGACAAGAAATCAGCCCTCAAAAACTTAACCGGCAGAAAATATTTTTTTGAAAAAATCCCTAAGCCCCAGGGTCACAATTTCAGCAAAAATCTGACTTTTGGCTATTCACTCAAAAATGGTACCAAAAGCTTGAAAATCCTCTTCTGAAAGGTTTGGCACTCGAAACAGAAGTCTTTTTATCCCAGGACAAGAAATCAGCCCTCAAAAACTTAACCGGCAGAAAATATTTTTTTGACAAAATCCCTAAGCCCCGGGGTCACAATTTCAGCAAAAATCTGACTTTTGGCAATTCACTCAAAAATGGTGCCAACTGGTTGCAAATGCTCCCCTGAAAGCTTTGGCGATGGAAACAGAAGTCTTTTTATCCCAGGACAAGAAATCAGCCCTCAAAAACTTAACCGGCAGAAAATATTTTTTTGAAAAAATCCCTAAGCCCCGGGGTCACAATTTCAGCAAAAATCTGACTTTTGGCAATTCACTCAAAAATGGTACCAAAAGCTTGAAAATGCTCTTCTGAAAGGTTTGGCACTCGAAACACAAGGCTTTTTATCCCAGGACAAGAAATCAGCCCACAAAAACTTAACCGGCAGAAAATATTTTTTTGAAAAAATCCCTAAGCCCCGGGGTCACAATTTCAGCAAAAATCTGACTTTTGGCAATTCACTCAAAAATGGTGCCAACCGGTTGCAAATGCTCCCCTGAAAGCTTTGGCACTCGAAACAGAAGTCTTTTTATCCCGGGACAAGAAATCAGCCCTCAAAAACTTAACCGGCAGAAAATATTTTTTTGAAAAAATCCCTAAGCCCCGGGGTCACAATTTCAGCAAAAATCTGACTTTTGGCAATTCACTCAAAAATGGTGCCAAAAGCTTGAAACTGCTCTCCTGAAAGGTTTGGCACTCAAAACAGAAGTCTTTTTATCCCAGGACAAGAAATCAACCCTCAAAAACTTAACCGGCAGAAAATATTTTTTTGAAAAAATCCCTAAGACCCGGGGTCACAATTTCAGCAAAAATCTGACTTTTGGCAATTCACTCAAAAATGGTACCAAAAGCTTGAAAATGCTCTTCTGAAAGGTTTGGCACTCGAAACACAAGGCTTTTTATCCCAGGACAAGAAATCAGCCCACAAAAACTTAACCGGCAGAAAATATTTTTTTGAAAAAATCCCTAAGCCCCGGGGTCACAATTTCAGCAAAAATCTGACTTTTGGCAATTCACTCAAAAATGGTGCCAACCGGTTGCAAATGCTCCCCTGAAAGCATTGGCGATGGAAACAGAAGTCTTTTTATCCCGGGACAAGAAATCAGCCCTCAAAAACTTAACCGGCAGAAAATATTTTTTTGAAAAAATCCCTAAGCCCCGGGGTCACAATTTCAGCAAAAATCTGACTTTTGGCAATTCACTCAAAAATGGTGCCAAAAGCTTGAAAATGATCTTCGGAAAGGTTTGGCACTCAAACAGAAGGCTTTTTAACCCAGGAAAATAAATCAGCCCTCAAAAACTTAACCGGCATAAGAAAATTTTTTTTTGAAAAAATCCCTAAGCCCCGGGGTCACAATTTCAGCAAAAATCTGACTTTTGGCAATTCACTCAAAAATGGTGCCAAAAGCTTGAAAATGCTCTCCTGAAAGGTTTGGCACTCAAAACAGAAGTCTTTTTATCCCAGGACAAGAAATCAGCCCTCAAAAACTTAACCGGCAGAAAATATTTTTTTGAAAAAATCCCTAAGCCCCAGGGTCACAATTTCAGCAAAAATCTGACTTTTGGCTATTCACTCAAAAATGGTACCAAAAGCTTGAAAATCCTCTTCTGAAAGGTTTGGCACTCGAAACAGAAGTCTTTTTATCCCAGGACAAGAAATCAGCCCTCAAAAACTTAACCGGCAGAAAATATTTTTTTGACAAAATCCCTAAGCCCCGGGGTCACAATTTCAGCAAAAATCTGACTTTTGGCAATTCACTCAAAAATGGTGCCAAAAGCTTGAAAATGCTCTCCTGAAAGCTTTGGCGATGGAAACAGAAGGCTTTTTATCCCAGGACAAGAAATCAGCCCTCAAAAACTTAACCGGCAGAAAATATTTTTTTGAAAAAATCCCTAAGCCCCGGGGTCACAATTTCAGCAAAAATCTGACTTTTGGCAATTCACTCAAAAATGGTGCCAAAAGCTTGAAAATGATCTTCGGAAAGGTTTGGCACTCAAACAGAAGGCTTTTTAACCCAGGACAAGAAATCAGCCCTCAAAAACTTAACCGGCATAAGAAAATTTTTTTTTGAAAAAATCCCTAAGCCCCGGGGTCACAATTTCACGAAAAATCTGACTTTTGGCAATTCACTCAAAAATGGTGCCAAAAGCTTGAAAATGCTCTCCTGAAAGGTTTGGCACTCAAAACAGAAGTCTTTTTATCCCAGGACAAGAAATCAGCCCTCAAAAACTTAACCGGCAGAAAATATTTTTTTGAAAAAATCCCTAAGCCCCAGGGTCACAATTTCAGCAAAAATCTGACTTTTGGCAATTCACTCAAAAATGGTACCAAAAGCTTGAAAATCCTCTTCTGAAAGGTTTGGCACTCGAAACAGAAGTCTTTTTATCCCAGGACAAGAAATCAGCCCTCAAAAACTTAACCGGCAGAAAATATTTTTTTGAAAAAATCCCTAAGCCCCGGGGTCACAATTTCAGCAAAAATCTGACTTTTGGCAATTCACTCAAAAATGGTGCCAACCGGTTGCAAATGCTCCCCTGAAAGCTTTGGCGATGGAAACAGAAGTCTTTTTATCCCAGGACAAGAAATCAGCCCTCAAAAACTTAACCGGCAGAAAATATTTTTTTGAAAAAATCCCTAAGCCCCGGGGTCACAATTTCAGCAAAAATCTGACTTTTGGCAATTCACTCAAAAATGGTGCCAACCGGTTGCAAATGCTCCCCTGAAAGCATTGGCGATGGAAACAGAAGTCTTTTTATCCCAGGACAAGAAATCAGCCCTCAAAAACTTAACCGGCAGAAAATATTTTTTTGAAAAAATCCCTAAGCCCCGGGGTCACAATTTCAGCAAAAATCTGACTTTTGGCAATTCACTCAAAAATGGTGCCAAAAGCTTGAAAATGATCTTCGGAAAGGTTTGGCACTCAAACAGAAGGCTTTTTAACCCAGGAAAATAAATCAGCCCTCAAAAACTTAACCGGCATAAGAAAATTTTTTTTTGAAAAAATCCCTAAGCCCCGGGGTCACAATTTCAGCAAAAATCTGACTTTTGGCAATTCACTCAAAAATGGTGCCAAAAGCTTGAGAATGCTCTCCTGAAAGGTTTGGCACTCAAAACAGAAGTCTTTTTATCCCAGGACAAGAAATCAGCCCTCAAAAACTTAACCGGCAGAAAATATTTTTTTGAAAAAATCCCTAAGCCCCAGGGTCACAATTTCAGCAAAAATCTGACTTTTGGCTATTCACTCAAAAATGGTACCAAAAGCTTGAAAATCCTCTTCTGAAAGGTTTGGCACTCGAAACAGAAGTCTTTTTATCCCAGGACAAGAAATCAGCCCTCAAAAACTTAACCGGCAGAAAATATTTTTTTGACAAAATCCCTAAGCCCCGGGGTCACAATTTCAGCAAAAATCTGACTTTTGGCAATTCACTCAAAAATGGTGCCAACTGGTTGCAAATGCTCCCCTGAAAGCTTTGGCGATGGAAACAGAAGTCTTTTTATCCCAGGACAAGAAATCAGCCCTCAAAAACTTAACCGGCAGAAAATATTTTTTTGAAAAAATCCCTAAGCCCCGGGGTCACAATTTCAGCAAAAATCTGACTTTTGGCAATTCACTCAAAAATGGTACCAAAAGCTTGAAAATGCTCTTCTGAAAGGTTTGGCACTCGAAACACAAGGCTTTTTATCCCAGGACAAGAAATCAGCCCACAAAAACTTAACCGGCAGAAAATATTTTTTTGAAAAAATCCCTAAGCCCCGGGGTCACAATTTCAGCAAAAATCTGACTTTTGGCAATTCACTCAAAAATGGTGCCAACCGGTTGCAAATGCTCCCCTGAAAGCTTTGGCACTCGAAACAGAAGTCTTTTTATCCCGGGACAAGAAATCAGCCCTCAAAAACTTAACCGGCAGAAAATATTTTTTTGAAAAAATCCCTAAGCCCCGGGGTCACAATTTCAGCAAAAATCTGACTTTTGGCAATTCACTCAAAAATGGTGCCAAAAGCTTGAAACTGCTCTCCTGAAAGGTTTGGCACTCAAAACAGAAGTCTTTTTATCCCAGGACAAGAAATCAACCCTCAAAAACTTAACCGGCAGAAAATATTTTTTTGAAAAAATCCCTAAGACCCGGGGTCACAATTTCAGCAAAAATCTGACTTTTGGCAATTCACTCAAAAATGGTACCAAAAGCTTGAAAATGCTCTTCTGAAAGGTTTGGCACTCGAAACACAAGGCTTTTTATCCCAGGACAAGAAATCAGCCCACAAAAACTTAACCGGCAGAAAATATTTTTTTGAAAAAATCCCTAAGCCCCGGGGTCACAATTTCAGCAAAAATCTGACTTTTGGCAATTCACTCAAAAATGGTGCCAACCGGTTGCAAATGCTCCCCTGAAAGCATTGGCGATGGAAACAGAAGTCTTTTTATCCCGGGACAAGAAATCAGCCCTCAAAAACTTAACCGGCAGAAAATATTTTTTTGAAAAAATCCCTAAGCCCCGGGGTCACAATTTCAGCAAAAATCTGACTTTTGGCAATTCACTCAAAAATGGTGCCAAAAGCTTGAAAATGATCTTCGGAAAGGTTTGGCACCAAAAAGAAGGCTTTTTAACCCAGGAAAATAAATCAGCCCTCAAAAACTTAACCGGCATAAGAAAATTTTTTTTTGAAAAAATCCCTAAGCCCCGGGGTCACAATTTCAGCAAAAATCTGACTTTTGGCAATTCACTCAAAAATGGTGCCAAAAGCTTGAAAATGCTCTCCTGAAAGGTTTGGCACTCAAAACAGAAGTCTTTTTATCCCAGGACAAGAAATCAGCCCTCAAAAACTTAACCGGCAGAAAATATTTTTTTGAAAAAATCCCTAAGCCCCAGGGTCACAATTTCAGCAAAAATCTGACTTTTGGCTATTCACTCAAAAATGGTACCAAAAGCTTGAAAATCCTCTTCTGAAAGGTTTGGCACTCGAAACAGAAGTCTTTTTATCCCAGGACAAGAAATCAGCCCTCAAAAACTTAACCGGCAGAAAATATTTTTTTGACAAAATCCCTAAGCCCCGGGGTCACAATTTCAGCAAAAATCTGACTTTTGGCAATTCACTCAAAAATGGTGCCAACTGGTTGCAAATGCTCCCCTGAAAGCTTTGGCGATGGAAACAGAAGTCTTTTTATCCCAGGACAAGAAATCAGCCCTCAAAAACTTAACCGGCAGAAAATATTTTTTTGAAAAAATCCCTAAGCCCCGGGGTCACAATTTCAGCAAAAATCTGACTTTTGGCAATTCACTCAAAAATGGTACCAAAAGCTTGAAAATGCTCTTCTGAAAGGTTTGGCACTCGAAACACAAGGCTTTTTATCCCAGGACAAGAAATCAGCCCTCAAAAACTTAACCGGCAGAAAATATTTTTTTGAAAAAATCCCTAAGCCCCGGGGTCACAATTTCAGCAAAAATCTGACTTTTGGCAATTCACTCAAAAATGGTGCCAACCGGTTGCAAATGCTCCCCTGAAAGCTTTGGCACTCGAAACAGAAGTCTTTTTATCCCGGGACAAGAAATCAGCCCTCAAAAACTTAACCGGCAGAAAATATTTTTTTGAAAAAATCCCTAAGCCCCGGGGTCACAATTTCAGCAAAAATCTGACTTTTGGCAATTCACTCAAAAATGGTGCCAAAAGCTTGAAACTGCTCTCCTGAAAGGTTTGGCACTCAAAACAGAAGTCTTTTTATCCCAGGACAAGAAATCAACCCTCAAAAACTTAACCGGCAGAAAATATTTTTTTGAAAAAATCCCTAAGCCCCGGGGTCACAATTTCAGCAAAAATCTGACTTTTGGCAATTCACTCAAAAATGGTGCCAAAAGCTTGAAAATGCTCCTCTGAAAGGTTTGGCACTCGAAACAGAAGGCTTTTTATCCCAGGACAAGAAATCAGCCCTCAAAAACTTAACCAGCAGAAAATATTTTTTTGTAAAAATTCCTAAGCCCCGGGGTCACAATTTCAGCAAAAATCTGACTTTTGGCAATTCACTCAAAAATGGTGCCAAAAGCTTGAAAATGCTCTCCTGAAAGGTTTGGCACTCGAAACAGAAGTCTTTTTATCCCAGGACAAGAAATCAGCCCTCAAAAACTTAACCGGCAGAAAATATTTTTTTGAAAAAATCCCTAAGCCCCGGGGTCACAATTTCAGCAAAAATCTGACTTTTGGCAATTCACTCAAAAATGGTGCCAACCGGTTGCAAATGCTCCCCTGAAAGCTTTGGCGATGGAAACATAAGTCTTTTTATCCCAGGACAAGAAATCAGCCCTCAAAAACTTAACCGGCAGAAAATATTTTTTTGAAAAAATCCCTAAGCCCCGGGGTCACAATTTCAGCAAAAATCTGACTTTTGGCAATTCACTCAAAAATGGTGCCAACCGGTTGCAAATGCTCCCCTGAAAGCTTTGGCACTCGAAATAGAAGTCTTTTTATCCCAGGACAAGAAATCAGCCCTCAAAAACTTAACCGGCAGAAAATATTTTTTTGAAAAAATCCCTAAGCCCCGGGGTCACAATTTCAGCAAAAATCTGACTTTTGGCAATTCACTCAAAAATGGTGCCAACCGGTTGCAAATGCTCCCCTGAAAGCTTTGGCACTCGAAACAGAAGTCTTTTTATCCCAGGACAAGAAATCAGCCCTCAAAAACTTAACCGGCAGAAAATATTTTTTTGAAAAAATCCCTAAGCCCCGGGGTCACAATTTCAGCAAAAATCTGACTTTTGGCAATTCACTCAAAAATGGTGCCAAAAGCTTGAAAATGCTCTCCTGAAAGGTTTGGCACTCAAAACAGAAGTCTTTTTATCCCAGGACAAGAAATCAGCCCTCAAAAACTTAACCGGCAGAAAATATTTTTTTGAAAAAATCCCTAAGCCCCAGGGTCACAATTTCAGCAAAAATCTGACTTTTGGCTATTCACTCAAAAATGGTACCAAAAGCTTGAAAATCCTCTTCTGAAAGGTTTGGCACTCGAAACAGAAGTCTTTTTATCCCAGGACAAGAAATCAGCCCTCAAAAACTTAACCGGCAGAAAATATTTTTTTGACAAAATCCCTAAGCCCCGGGGTCACAATTTCAGCAAAAATCTGACTTTTGGCAATTCACTCAAAAATGGTGCCAACTGGTTGCAAATGCTCCCCTGAAAGCTTTGGCGATGGAAACAGAAGTCTTTTTATCCCAGGACAAGAAATCAGCCCTCAAAAACTTAACCGGCAGAAAATATTTTTTTGAAAAAATCCCTAAGCCCCGGGGTCACAATTTCAGCAAAAATCTGACTTTTGGCAATTCACTCAAAAATGGTGCCAAAAGCTTGAAAATGCTCTCCTGAAAGGTTTGGCACTCAAAACAGAAGTCTTTTTATCCCAGGACAAGAAATCAGCCCTCAAAAACTTAACCGGCAGAAAATATTTTTTTGAAAAAATCCCTAAGCCCCAGGGTCACAATTTCAGCAAAAATCTGACTTTTGGCTATTCACTCAAAAATGGTACCAAAAGCTTGAAAATCCTCTTCTGAAAGGTTTGGCACTCGAAACAGAAGTCTTTTTATCCCAGGACAAGAAATCAGCCCTCAAAAACTTAACCGGCAGAAAATATTTTTTGACAAAATCCCTAAGCCCCGGGGTCACAATTTCAGCAAAAATCTGACTTTTGGCAATTCACTCAAAAATGGTGCCAACTGGTTGCAAATGCTCCCCTGAAAGCTTTGGCGATGGAAACAGAAGTCTTTTTATCCCAGGACAAGAAATCAGCCCTCAAAAACTTAACCGGCAGAAAATATTTTTTTGAAAAAATCCCTAAGCCCCGGGGTCACAATTTCAGCAAAAATCTGACTTTTGGCAATTCACTCAAAAATGGTGCCAACCGGTTGCAAATGCTCCCCTGAAAGCTTTGGCACTCGAAACAGAAGTCTTTTTATCCCGGGACAAGAAATCAGCCCTCAAAAACTTAACCGGCAGAAAATATTTTTTTGAAAAAATCCCTAAGCCCCGGGGTCACAATTTCAGCAAAAATCTGACTTTTGGCAATTCACTCAAAAATGGTGCCAAAAGCTTGAAACTGCTCTCCTGAAAGGTTTGGCACTCAAAACAGAAGTCTTTTTATCCCAGGACAAGAAATCAACCCTCAAAAACTTAACCGGCAGAAAATATTTTTTTGAAAAAATCCCTAAGCCCCGGGGTCACAATTTCAGCAAAAATCTGACTTTTGGCAATTCACTCAAAAATGGTGCCAAAAGCTTGAAAATGCTCCTCTGAAAGGTTTGGCACTCGAAACAGAAGGCTTTTTATCCCAGGACAAGAAATCAGCCCTCAAAAACTTAACCAGCAGAAAATATTTTTTTGTAAAAATTCCTAAGCCCCGGGGTCACAATTTCAGCAAAAATCTGACTTTTGGCAATTCACTCAAAAATGGTGCCAAAAGCTTGAAAATGCTCTCCTGAAAGGTTTGGCACTCGAAACAGAAGTCTTTTTATCCCAGGACAAGAAATCAGCCCTCAAAAACTTAACCGGCAGAAAATATTTTTTTGAAAAAATCCCTAAGCCCCGGGGTCACAATTTCAGCAAAAATCTGACTTTTGGCAATTCACTCAAAAATGGTGCCAACCGGTTGCAAATGCTCCCCTGAAAGCTTTGGCGATGGAAACATAAGTCTTTTTATCCCAGGACAAGAAATCAGCCCTCAAAAACTTAACCGGCAGAAAATATTTTTTTGAAAAAATCCCTAAGCCCCGGGGTCACAATTTCAGCAAAAATCTGACTTTTGGCAATTCACTCAAAAATGGTGCCAACCGGTTGCAAATGCTCCCCTGAAAGCTTTGGCACTCGAAATAGAAGTCTTTTTATCCCAGGACAAGAAATCAGCCCTCAAAAACTTAACCGGCAGAAAATATTTTTTTGAAAAAATCCCTAAGCCCCGGGGTCACAATTTCAGCAAAAATCTGACTTTTGGCAATTCACTCAAAAATGGTGCCAAAAGCTTGAAAATGCTCTCCTGAAAGGTTTGGCACTCGAAACAGAAGTCTTTTTATCCCAGGACAAGAAATCAGCCCTCAAAAACTTAACCGGCAGAAAATATTTTTTTGAAAAAATCCCTAAGCCCCGGGGTCACAATTTCAGCAAAAATCTGACTTTTGGCAATTCACTCAAAAATGGTGCCAACCGGTTGCAAATGCTCCCCTGAAAGCTTTGGCGATGGAAACATAAGTCTTTTTATCCCAGGACAAGAAATCAGCCCTCAAAAACTTAACCGGCAGAAAATATTTTTTTGAAAAAATCCCTAAGCCCCGGGGTCACAATTTCAGCAAAAATCTGACTTTTGGCAATTCACTCAAAAATGGTGCCAACCGGTTGCAAATGCTCCCCTGAAAGCTTTGGCACTCGAAATAGAAGTCTTTTTATCCCAGGACAAGAAATCAGCCCTCAAAAACTTAACCGGCAGAAAATATTTTTTTGAAAAAATCCCTAAGCCCCGGGGTCACAATTTCAGCAAAAATCTGACTTTTGGCAATTCACTCAAAAATGGTGCCAACCGGTTGCAAATGCTCCCCTGAAAGCTTTGGCACTCGAAACAGAAGTCTTTTTATCCCAGGACAAGAAATCAGCCCTCAAAAACTTAACCGGCAGAAAATATTTTTTTGAAAAAATCCCTAAGCCCCGGGGTCACAATTTCAGCAAAAATCTGACTTTTGGCAATTCACTCAAAAATGGTGCCAAAAGCTTGAAAATGCTCTCCTGAAAGGTTTGGCACTCAAAACAGAAGTCTTTTTATCCCAGGACAAGAAATCAGCCCTCAAAAACTTAACCGGCAGAAAATATTTTTTTGAAAAAATCCCTAAGCCCCAGGGTCACAATTTCAGCAAAAATCTGACTTTTGGCTATTCACTCAAAAATGGTACCAAAAGCTTGAAAATCCTCTTCTGAAAGGTTTGGCACTCGAAACAGAAGTCTTTTTATCCCAGGACAAGAAATCAGCCCTCAAAAACTTAACCGGCAGAAAATATTTTTTTGACAAAATCCCTAAGCCCCGGGGTCACAATTTCAGCAAAAATCTGACTTTTGGCAATTCACTCAAAAATGGTGCCAACTGGTTGCAAATGCTCCCCTGAAAGCTTTGGCGATGGAAACAGAAGTCTTTTTATCCCAGGACAAGAAATCAGCCCTCAAAAACTTAACCGGCAGAAAATATTTTTTTGAAAAAATCCCTAAGCCCCGGGGTCACAATTTCAGCAAAAATCTGACTTTTGGCAATTCACTCAAAAATGGTACCAAAAGCTTGAAAATGCTCTTCTGAAAGGTTTGGCACTCGAAACACAAGGCTTTTTATCCCAGGACAAGAAATCAGCCCACAAAAACTTAACCGGCAGAAAATATTTTTTTGAAAAAATCCCTAAGCCCCGGGGTCACAATTTCAGCAAAAATCTGACTTTTGGCAATTCACTCAAAAATGGTGCCAACCGGTTGCAAATGCTCCCCTGAAAGCTTTGGCACTCGAAACAGAAGTCTTTTTATCCCGGGACAAGAAATCAGCCCTCAAAAACTTAACCGGCAGAAAATATTTTTTTGAAAAAATCCCTAAGCCCCGGGGTCACAATTTCAGCAAAAATCGGACTTTTGGCAATTCACTCAAAAATGGTGCCAAAAGCTTGAAACTGCTCTCCTGAAAGGTTTGGCACTCAAAACAGAAGTCTTTTTATCCCAGGACAAGAAATCAACCCTCAAAAACTTAACCGGCAGAAAATATTTTTTTGAAAAAATCCCTAAGCCCCGGGGTCACAATTTCAGCAAAAATCTGACTTTTGGCAATTCACTCAAAAATGGTGCCAAAAGCTTGAAAATGCTCCTCTGAAAGGTTTGGCACTCGAAACAGAAGGCTTTTTATCCCAGGACAAGAAATCAGCCCTCAAAAACTTAACCGGCAGAAAATATTTTTTTGTAAAAATTCCTAAGCCCCGGGGTCACAATTTCAGCAAAAATCTGACTTTTGGCAATTCACTCAAAAATGGTGCCAAAAGCTTGAAAATGCTCTCCTGAAAGGTTTGGCACTCGAAATAGAAGTCTTTTTATCCCAGGACAAGAAATCAGCCCTCAAAAACTTAACCGGCAGAAAATATTTTTTTGAAAAAATCCCTAAGCCCCGGGGTCACAATTTCAGCAAAAATCTGACTTTTGGCAATTCACTCAAAAATGGTGCCAACCGGTTGCAAATGCTCCCCTGAAAGCTTTGGCGATGGAAACATAAGTCTTTTTATCCCAGGACAAGAAATCAGCCCTCAAAAACTTAACCGGCAGAAAATATTTTTTTGAAAAAATCCCTAAGCCCCGGGGTCACAATTTCAGCAAAAATCTGACTTTTGGCAATTCACTCAAAAATGGTGCCAACCGGTTGCAAATGCTCCCCTGAAAGCTTTGGCACTCGAAACAGAAGTCTTTTTATCCCAGGACAAGAAATCAGCCCTCAAAAACTTAACCGGCAGAAAATATTTTTTTGAAAAAATCCCTAAGCCCCGGGGTCACAATTTCAGCAAAAATCTGACTTTTGGCAATTCACTCAAAAATGGTGCCAACCGGTTGCAAATGCTCTCCTGAAAGGTTTGGCACTCAAAACAGAAGTCTTTTTATCCCAGGACAAGAAATCAGCCCTCAAAAACTTAACCGGCAGAAAATATTTTTTTGAAAAAATCCCTAAGCCCCGGGGTCACAATTTCAGCAAAAATCTGACTTTTGGCAATTCACTCAAAAATGGTGCCAACCGGTTGCAAATGCTCCCCTGAAAGCTTTGGCGATGGAAACAGAAGTCTTTTTATCCCAGGACAAGAAATCAGCCCTCAAAAACTTAACCGGCAGAAAATATTTTTTTGAAAAAATCCCTAAGCCCCGGGGTCACAATTTCAGCAAAAATCTGACTTTTGGCAATTCACTCAAAAATGGTGCCAACCGGTTGCAAATGCTCCCCTGAAAGCTTTGGCGATGGAAACAGAAGTCTTTTTATCCCAGGACAAGAAATCAGCCCTCAAAAACTTAACCGGCAGAAAATATTTTTTTGAAAAAATCCCTAAGCCCCGGGGTCACAATTTCAGCAAAAATCTGACTTTTGGCAATTCACTCAAAAATGGTGCCAAAAGCTTGAAAATGATCTTCGGAAAGGTTTGGCACTCAAACAGAAGGCTTTTTAACCCAGGACAAGAAATCAGCCCTCAAAAACTTAACCGGCATAAGAAAATTTTTTTTTGAAAAAATCCCTAAGCCCCGGGGTCACAATTTCACGAAAAATCTGACTTTTGGCAATTCACTCAAAAATGGTGCCAAAAGCTTGAAAATGCTCTCCTGAAAGGTTTGGCACTCAAAACAGAAGTCTTTTTATCCCAGGACAAGAAATCAGCCCTCAAAAACTTAACCGGCAGAAAATATTTTTTTGAAAAAATCCCTAAGCCCCAGGGTCACAATTTCAGCAAAAATCTGACTTTTGGCAATTCACTCAAAAATGGTACCAAAAGCTTGAAAATCCTCTTCTGAAAGCTTTGGCACTCGAAACAGAAGTCTTTTTATCCCAGGACAAGAAATCAGCCCTCAAAAACTTAACCGGCAGAAAATATTTTTTTGAAAAAATCCCTAAGCCCCAGGGTCACAATTTCAGCAAAAATCTGACTTTTGGCAATTCACTCAAAAATGGTACCAAAAGCTTGAAAATCCTCTTCTGAAAGGTTTGGCACTCGAAACAGAAGTCTTTTTATCCCAGGACAAGAAATCAGCCCTCAAAAACTTAACCGGCAGAAAATATTTTTTTGAAAAAATCCCTAAGCCCCGGGGTCACAATTTCAGCAAAAATCTGACTTTTGGCAATTCACTCAAAAATGGTGCCAACCGGTTGCAAATGCTCCCCTGAAAGCTTTGGCACTCGAAACAGAAGTCTTTTTATCCCGGGACAAGAAATCAGCCCTCAAAAACTTAACCGGCAGAAAATATTTTTTTGAAAAAATCCCTAAGCCCCGGGGTCACAATTTCAGCAAAAATCTGACTTTTGGCAATTCACTCAAAAATGGTGCCAAAAGCTTGAAACTGCTCTCCTGAAAGGTTTGGCACTCAAAACAGAAGTCTTTTTATCCCAGGACAAGAAATCAACCCTCAAAAACTTAACCGGCAGAAAATATTTTTTTGAAAAAATCCCTAAGCCCCGGGGTCACAATTTCAGCAAAAATCTGACTTTTGGCAATTCACTCAAAAATGGTGCCAAAAGCTTGAAAATGCTCCTCTGAAAGGTTTGGCACTCGAAACAGAAGGCTTTTTATCCCAGGACAAGAAATCAGCCCTCAAAAACTTAACCGGCAGAAAATATTTTTTTGTAAAAATTCCTAAGCCCCGGGGTCACAATTTCAGCAAAAATCTGACTTTTGGCAATTCACTCAAAAATGGTGCCAAAAGCTTGAAAATGCTCTCCTGAAAGGTTTGGCACTCGAAACAGAAGTCTTTTTATCCCAGGACAAGAAATCAGCCCTCAAAAACTTAACCGGCAGAAAATATTTTTTTGAAAAAATCCCTAAGCCCCGGGGTCACAATTTCAGCAAAAATCTGACTTTTGGCAATTCACTCAAAAATGGTGCCAACCGGTTGCAAATGCTCCCCTGAAAGCTTTGGCGATGGAAACATAAGTCTTTTTATCCCAGGACAAGAAATCAGCCCTCAAAAACTTAACCGGCAGAAAATATTTTTTTGAAAAAATCCCTAAGCCCCGGGGTCACAATTTCAGCAAAAATCTGACTTTTGGCAATTCACTCAAAAATGGTGCCAACCGGTTGCAAATGCTCCCCTGAAAGCTTTGGCACTCGAAATAGAAGTCTTTTTATCCCAGGACAAGAAATCAGCCCTCAAAAACTTAACCGGCAGAAAATATTTTTTTGAAAAAATCCCTAAGCCCCGGGGTCACAATTTCAGCAAAAATCTGACTTTTGGCAATTCACTCAAAAATGGTGCCAACCGGTTGCAAATGCTCCCCTGAAAGCTTTGGCACTCGAAACAGAAGTCTTTTTATCCCAGGACAAGAAATCAGCCCTCAAAAACTTAACCGGCAGAAAATATTTTTTTGAAAAAATCCCTAAGCCCCGGGGTCACAATTTCAGCAAAAATCTGACTTTTGGCAATTCACTCAAAAATGGTGCCAACCGGTTGCAAATGCTCTCCTGAAAGGTTTGGCACTCAAAACAGAAGTCTTTTTATCCCAGGACAAGAAATCAGCCCTCAAAAACTTAACCGGCAGAAAATATTTTTTTGAAAAAATCCCTAAGCCCCGGGGTCACAATTTCAGCAAAAATCTGACTTTTGGCAATTCACTCAAAAATGGTGCCAACCGGTTGCAAATGCTCCCCTGAAAGCTTTGGCGATGGAAACAGAAGTCTTTTTATCCCAGGACAAGAAATCAGCCCTCAAAAACTTAACCGGCAGAAAATATTCTTTTGAAAAAATCCCTAAGCCCCGGGGTCACAATTTCAGCAAAAATCTGACTTTTGGCAATTCACTCAAAAATGGTGCCAACCGGTTGCAAATGCTCCCCTGAAAGCTTTGGCGATGGAAACAGAAGTCTTTTTATCCCAGGACAAGAAATCAGCCCTCAAAAACTTAACCGGCAGAAAATATTTTTTTGAAAAAATCCCTAAGCCCCGGGGTCACAATTTCAGCAAAAATCTGACTTTTGGCAATTCACTCAAAAATGGTGCCAAAAGCTTGAAAATGATCTTCGGAAAGGTTTGGCACTCAAACAGAAGGCTTTTTAACCCAGGACAAGAAATCAGCCCTCAAAAACTTAACCGGCATAAGAAAATTTTTTTTTGAAAAAATCCCTAAGCCCCGGGGTCACAATTTCACGAAAAATCTGACTTTTGGCAATTCACTCAAAAATGGTGCCAAAAGCTTGAAAATGCTCTCCTGAAAGGTTTGGCACTCAAAACAGAAGTCTTTTTATCCCAGGACAAGAAATCAGCCCTCAAAAACTTAACCGGCAGAAAATATTTTTTTGAAAAAATCCCTAAGCCCCAGGGTCACAATTTCAGCAAAAATCTGACTTTTGGCAATTCACTCAAAAATGGTACCAAAAGCTTGAAAATCCTCTTCTGAAAGGTTTGGCACTCGAAACAGAAGTCTTTTTATCCCAGGACAAGAAATCAGCCCTCAAAAACTTAACCGGCAGAAAATATTTTTTTGACAAAATCCCTAAGCCCCGGGGTCACAATTTCAGCAAAAATCTGACTTTTGGCAATTCACTCAAAAATGGTGCCAACTGGTTGCAAATGCTCCCCTGAAAGCTTTGGCGATGGAAACAGAAGTCTTTTTATCCCAGGACAAGAAATCAGCCCTCAAAAACTTAACCGGCAGAAAATATTTTTTTGAAAAAATCCCTAAGCCCCGGGGTCACAATTTCAGCAAAAATCTGACTTTTGGCAATTCACTCAAAAATGGTGCCAACCGGTTGCAAATGCTCCCCTGAAAGCTTTGGCACTCGAAACAGAAGTCTTTTTATCCCAGGACAAGAAATCAGCCCTCAAAAACTTAACCGGCAGAAAATATTTTTTTGAAAAAATCCCTAAGCCCCGAGGTCACAATTTCACGAAAAATCTGACTTTTGGCAATTCACTCAAAAATGGTGCCAAAAGCTTGAAAATGCTCTCCTGAAAGGTTTGGCACTCGAAACAGAAGTCTTTTTATCCCAGGACAAGAAATCAGCCCTCAAAAACTTAACCGGCAGAAAATATTTTTTTGAAAAAATCCCTAAGCCCCGGGGTCACAATTTCAGCAAAAATCTGACTTTTGGCAATTCACTCAAAAATGGTGCCAACCGGTTGCAAATGCTCCCCTGAAAGCTTTGGCGATGGAAACATAAGTCTTTTTATCCCAGGACAAGAAATCAGCCCTCAAAAACTTAACCGGCAGAAAATATTTTTTTGAAAAAATCCCTAAGCCCCGGGGTCACAATTTCAGCAAAAATCTGACTTTTGGCAATTCACTCAAAAATGGTGCCAACCGGTTGCAAATGCTCCCCTGAAAGCTTTGGCACTCGAAATAGAAGTCTTTTTATCCCAGGACAAGAAATCAGCCCTCAAAAACTTAACCGGCAGAAAATATTTTTTTGAAAAAATCCCTAAGCCCCGGGGTCACAATTTCACGAAAAATCTGACTTTTGGCAATTCACTCAAAAATGGTGCCAAAAGCTTGAAAATGCTCTCCTGAAAGGTTTGGCACTCAAAACAGAAGTCTTTTTATCCCAGGACAAGAAATCAGCCCTCAAAAACTTAACCGGCAGAAAATATTTTTTTGAAAAAATCCCTAAGCCCCAGGGTCACAATTTCAGCAAAAATCTGACTTTTGGCAATTCACTCAAAAATGGTACCAAAAGCTTGAAAATGCTCTCCTGAAAGGTTTGGCACTCAAAACAGAAGTCTTTTTATCCCAGGACAAGAAATCAGCCCACAAAAACTTAACCGGCAGAAAATATTTTTTTGACAAAATCCCTAAGCCCCGGGGTCACAATTTCAGCAAAAATCTGACTTTTGGCAATTCACTCAAAAATGGTGCCAACTGGTTGCAAATGCTCCCCTGAAAGCTTTGGCACTCGAAACAGAAGTCTTTTTATCCCGGGACAAGAAATCAGCCCTCAAAAACTTAACCGGCAGAAAATATTTTTTTGAAAAAATCCCTAAGCCCCGGGGTCACAATTTCAGCAAAAATCTGACTTTTGGCAATTCACTCCAAAATGGTGCCAAAAGCATGAAAATGCTCTCCTGAAAGGTTTGGCACTCGAAACAGAAGGCTTTTTATCCCAGGACAAGAAATCAGCCCTCAAAAACTTAACCGGCAGAAAATATTTTTTTGAAAAAATCCCTAAGCCCCGGGGTCACAATTTCAGCAAAAATCTGACTTTTGGCAATTCACTCAAGAATGGTTCCAAAAGCTTGAAAAAGCTCTCCTGAAAGGTTTGGCACTCAAAAATCTGACTTTTGGCAATTCACTCAAAAATGGTTCCAAAAGCTTGAAAAAGCTCTCCTGAAAGGTTTGGCACTCAAAACAGAAGTCTTTTTATCCCAGGACAAGAAATCAGCCCTCAAAAACTTAACCGGCAGGAAATATTTTTTTGAAAAAATCCCTAAGTCCCGGGGTCACAATTTCAGCAAAAATCTGACTTTGGGCAATTCACTCAAAAATGGTACCAAAAGCTTGAAAATGCTCTTCTGAAAGGTTTGGCACTCGAAACAGAAGGCTTTTTATCCCAGGACAAGAAATCAGCCCTCAAAAACTTAACCGGCAGAAAATATTTTTTTGAAAAAATCCCTAAGCCCCGGGGTCACAATTTCAGCAAAAATCTGACTTTTGGCAATTCACTCAAAAATGGTGCCAACCGGTTGCAAATGCTCCCCTGAAAGCTTTGGCACTCGAAATAGAAGTCTTTTTATCCCAGGACAAGAAATCAGCCCTCAAAAACTTAACCGGCATAAGAAAATATTTTTTTGAAAAAATCCCTAAGCCCCGGGGTCACAATTTCACGAAAAATCTGACTTTTGGCAATTCACTCAAAAATGGTGCCAAAAGCTTGAAAATGCTCTCCTGAAAGGTTTGGCACTCAAAACAGAAGTCTTTTTATCCCAGGAGAAGAAATCAGCCCTCAAAAACTTAACCGGCAGAAAATATTTTTTTGACAAAATCCCTAAGCCCCGGGGTCACAATTTCAGCAAAAATCTGACTTTTGGCAATTCACTCAAAAATGGTGCCAACCGGTTGCAAATGCTCCCCTGAAAGCTTTGGCGATGGAAACATAAGTCTTTTTATCCCAGGACAAGAAATCAGCCCTCAAAAACTTAACCGGCAGAAAATATTTTTTTGAAAAAATCCCTAAGCCCCGGGGTCACAATTTCAGCAAAAATCTGACTTTTGGCAATTCACTCCAAAATGGTGCCAAAAGCATGAAAATGCTCTCCTGAAAGGTTTGGCACTCGAAACAGAAGGCTTTTTATCCCAGGACAAGAAATCAGCCCTCAAAAACTTAACCGGCAGAAAATATTTTTTTGAAAAAATCCCTAAGCCCCGGGGTCACAATTTCAGCAAAAATCTGACTTTTGGCAATTCACTCAAGAATGGTTCCAAAAGCTTGAAAAAGCTCTCCTGAAAGGTTTGGCACTCAAAACAGAAGTCTTTTTATCCCAGGACAAGAAATCAGCCCTCAAAAACTTAACCGGCAGGAAATATTTTTTTGAAAAAATCCCTAAGTCCCGGGGTCACAATTTCAGCAAAAATCTGACTTTGGGCAATTCACTCAAAAATGGTACCAAAAGCTTGAAAATGCTCTTCTGAAAGGTTTGGCACTCGAAACAGAAGGCTTTTTATCCCAGGACAAGAAATCAGCCCTCAAAAACTTAACCGGCAGAAAATATTTTTTTGACAAAATCCCTAAGCCCCGGGGTCACAATTTCAGCAAAAATCTGACTTTTGGCAATTCACTCAAAAATGGTACCAAAAGCTTGAAAAAGCTCTCCTGAAAGGTTTGGCACTCAAAACAGAAGTCTTTTTATCCCAGGACAAGAAATCAGCCCTCAAAAACTTAACCGGCAGGAAATATTTTTTTGAAAAAATCCCTAAGTCCCGGGGTCACAATTTCAGCAAAAATCTGACTTTGGGCAATTCACTCAAAAATGGTACCAAAAGCTTGAAAATGCTCTTCTGAAAGGTTTGGCACTCGAAACAGAAGGCTTTTTATCCCAGGACAAGAAATCAGCCTTCAAAAACTTAACCGGCAGAAAATATTTTTTTGACAAAATCCCTAAGCCCCGGGGTCACAATTTCAGCAAAAATCTGACTTTGGGCAATTCACTCAAAAATGGTACCAAAAGCTTGAAAATGCTCTTCTGAAAGGTTTGGCACTCGAAACAGAAGGCTTTTTATCCCAGGACAAGAAATCAGCCCTCAAAAACTTAACCAGCAGAAAATATTTTTTTGACAAAATCCCTAAGCCCCGGGGTCACAATTTCAGCAAAAATCTGACTTTGGGCAATTCACTCAAAAATGGTACCAAAAGCTTGAAAATGCTCTTCTGAAAGGTTTGGCACTCGAAACAGAAGGCTTTTTATCCCAGGACAAGAAATCAGCCCTCAAAAACTTAACCAGCAGAAAATATTTTTTTGACAAAATCCCTAAGCCCCGGGGTCACAATTTCAGCAAAAATCTGACTTTTGGCAATTCACTCAAAAATGGTACCAAAAGCTTGAAAAAGCTCTCCTGAAAGGTTTGGCACTCAAAACAGAAGTCTTTTTATCCCAGGACAAGAAATCAGCCCTCAAAAACTTAACCGGCAGAAAATATTTTTTTGAAAAAATCCCTAAGCCCCGGGGTCACAATTTCAGCAAAAATCTGACTTTGGGCAATTCACTCAAAAATGGTACCAAAAGCTTGAAAATGCTCTTCTGAAAGGTTTGGCACTCGAAACAGAAGGCTTTTTATCCCAGGACAAGAAATCAGCCCTCAAAAACTTAACCAGCAGAAAATATTTTTTTGACAAAATCCCTAAGCCCCGGGGTCACAATTTCAGCAAAAATCTGACTTTTGGCAATTCACTCAAAAATGGTACCAAAAGCTTGAAAAAGCTCTCCTGAAAGGTTTGGCACTCAAAACAGAAGTCTTTTTATCCCAGGACAAGAAATCAGCCCTCAAAAACTTAACCGGCAGGAAATATTTTTTTGAAAAAATCCCTAAGTCCCGGGGTCACAATTTCAGCAAAAATCTGACTTTGGGCAATTCACTCAAAAATGGTACCAAAAGCTTGAAAATGCTCTTCTGAAAGGTTTGGCACTCGAAACAGAAGGCTTTTTATCCCAGGACAAGAAATCAGCCCTCAAAAACTTAACCGGCAGAAAATATTTTTTTGACAAAATCCCTAAGCCCCGGGGTCACAATTTCAGCAAAAATCTGACTTTTGGCAATTCACTCAAAAATGGTACCAAAAGCTTGAAAATGCTCTTCTGATAGGTTTGGCACTCGAAACAGAAGGCTTTTTATCCCAGGACAAGAAATCAGCCCTCAAAAACTTAACCGGCAGAAAATATTTTTTTGAAAAAATCCCTAAGCCCCGGGGTCACAATTTCAGCAAAAATCTGACTTTTGGCAATTCACTCAAAAATGGTACCAAAAGCTTGAAAATGCTCTTCTGAAAGGTTTGGCACTCGAAACACAAGGCTTTTTATCCCAGGACAAGAAATCAGCCCTCAAAAACTTAACCGGCAGAAAATATTTTTTTGAAAAAATCCCTAAGCCCCGGGGTCACAATTTCAGCAAAAATCTGACTTTTGGCAATTCACTCAAAAATGGTGCCAACCGGTTGCAAATGCTCCCCTGAAAGCTTTGGCACTCGAAACAGAAGTCTTTTTATCCCGGGACAAGAAATCAGCCCTCAAAAACTTAACCGGCAGAAAATATTTTTTTGAAAAAATCCCTAAGCCCCGGGGTCACAATTTCAGCAAAAATCTGACTTTTGGCAATTCACTCAAAAATGGTGCCAAAAGCTTGAAACTGCTCTCCTGAAAGGTTTGGCACTCAAAACAGAAGTCTTTTTATCCCAGGACAAGAAATCAACCCTCAAAAACTTAACCGGCAGAAAATATTTTTTTGAAAAAATCCCTAAGCCCCGGGGTCACAATTTCAGCAAAAATCTGACTTTTGGCAATTCACTCCAAAATGGTGCCAAAAGCATGAAAATGCTCTCCTGAAAGGTTTGGCACTCGAAACAGAAGGCTTTTTATCCCAGGACAAGAAATCAGCCCTCAAAAACTTAACCGGCAGAAAATATTTTTTTGAAAAAATCCCTAAGCCCCGGGGTCACAATTTCAGCAAAAATCTGACTTTTGGCAATTCACTCAAGAATGGTTCCAAAAGCTTGAAAAAGCTCTCCTGAAAGGTTTGGCACTCAAAACAGAAGTCTTTTTATCCCAGGACAAGAAATCAGCCCTCAAAAACTTAACCGGCAGAAAATATTTTTTTGAAAAAATCCCTAAGCCCCGGGGTCACAATTTCAGCAAAAATCTGACTTTTGGCAATTCACTCAAAAATGGTGCCAACCGGTTGCAAATGCTCCCCTGAAAGGTTTGGCACTCGAAATAGAAGTCTTTTTATCCCAGGACAAGAAATCAGCCCTCAAAAACTTAACCGGCAGAAAATATTTTTTTGAAAAAATCCCTAAGCCCCGGGGTCACAATTTCAGCAAAAATCTGACTTTTGGCAATTCACTCAAAAATGGTACCAAAAGCTTGAAAATGCTCTTCTGAAAGGTTTGGCACTCGAAACAGAAGGCTTTTTATCCCAGGACAAGAAATCAGCCCTCAAAAACTTAACCGGCAGAAAATATTTTTTTGAAAAAATCCCTAAGCCCCGGGGTCACAATTTCAGCAAAAATCTGACTTTTGGCAATTCACTCAAAAATGGTGCCAACCGGTTGCAAATGCTCCCCTGAAAGCTTTGGCGATGGAAACATAAGTCTTTTTATCCCAGGACAAGAAATCAGCCCTCAAAAACTTAACCGGCAGAAAATATTTTTTTGAAAAAAATCCCTAAGCCCCGGGGTCACAATTTCAGCAAAAATCTGACTTTTGGCAATTCACTCAAAAATGGTGCCAACCGGTTGCAAATGCTCCCCTGAAAGCTTTGGCACTCGAAATAGAAGTCTTTTTATCCCAGGACAAGAAATCAGCCCTCAAAAACTTAACCGGCAGAAAATATTTTTTTGAAAAAATCCCTAAGCCCCGGGGTCACAATTTCAGCAAAAATCTGACTTTTGGCAATTCACTCAAAAATGGTGCCAAAAGCTTGAAAATGCTCTCCTGAAAGGTTTGGCACTCGAAACAGAAGGCTTTTTATCCCAGGACAAGAAATCAGCCCTCAAAAACTTAACCGGCAGAAAATATTTTTTTGAAAAAATCCCTAAGCCCCGGGGTCACAATTTCAGCAAAAATCTGACTTTTGGCAATTCACTCAAAAATGGTGCCAAAAGCTTGAAAATGCTCTCCTGAAAGCTTTGGCGATGGAAACAGAAGGCTTTTTATCACAGGAAAAGAAATAAGCCCTCAAAAACTTAACCGGCAGAAAATATTTTTTGAAAAAATCCCTAAGCCCCGGGGTCACAATTTCAGCAAAAATCTGACTTTTGGCAATTCACTCAAAAATGGTACCAAAAGCTTGAAAATGCTCCCTGAAAGCTTTGGCGATGGAAACATAAGTCTTTTTATCCCAGGACAAGAAATCAGCCCTCAAAAACTTAACCGGCAGAAAATATTTTTTTGAAAAAATCCCTAATTCCCGGGGTCACAATTTCAGCAAAAATCTGACTTTTGGCAATTCACTCAAAAATGGTGCCAACCGGTTGCAAATGCTCCCCTGAAAGCTTTGGCGATGGAAACAGAAGTCTTTTTATCCCAGGACAAGAAATCAGCCCTCAAAAACTTAACCGGCAGAAAATATTTTTTGAAAAAATCCCTAAGCCCCGGGGTCACAATTTCAGCAAAAATCTGACTTTTGGCAATTCACTCAAAAATGGTGCCAAAAGCATGAAAATGCTCTCCTGAAAGGTTTGGCACTCGAAACAGAAGGCTTTTTATCCCAGGACAAGAAATCAGCCCTCAAAAACTTAACCGGCAGAAAATATTTTTTTGAAAAAATCCCTGAGCCCAGGGGGCACAATTTCAGCAACAATCTGACTTCTGGCAATTCACTCAAAAATGGTACCAAAAGCTTGAAAATGCTCCCCTGAAAGCTTTGGCGATGGAAACATAAGTCTTTTTATCCCAGGACAAGAAATCAGCCCTCAAAAACTTAACCGGCAGAAAATATTTTTTTGAAAAAATCCCTAATTCCCGGGGTCACAATTTCAGCAAAAATCTGACTTTTGGCAATTCACTCAAAAATGGTGTCAAAAGCTTGAAAATGCTCCTTTGAAAGGTTTGGCACTCGAAACAGAAGGCTTTTTATCCCAGGACAAGAAATCAGCCCTCAAAAACTTAACCGGCAGAAAATATTTTTTTGAAAAAATCCCTAAGCCCCGGGGTCACAATTTCAGCAAAAATCTGACTTTTGGCAATTCACTCAAAAATGGTACCAAAAGCTTGAAAATCCTCTTCTGAAAGGTTTGGCACTCGAAACAGAAGGCTTTTTATCCCAGGACAAGAAATCAGCCCTCAAAAACTTAACCGGCAGAAAATATTTTTTTGACAAAATCCCTAAGCCCCGGGGTCACAATTTCAGCAAAAATCTGACTTTTGGCAATTCACTCAAAAATGGTGCCAACTGGTTGCAAATGCTCCCCTGAAAGCTTTGGCGATGGAAACAGAAGTCTTTTTATCCCAGGACAAGAAATCAGCCCTCAAAAACTTAACCGGCAGAAAATATTTTTTTGAAAAAATCCCTAAGCCCCGGGGTCACAATTTCAGAAAAAATCTGACTTTTGGCAATTCACTCAAAAATGGTACCAAAAGCTTGAAAATGCTCCCCTGAAAGCTTTGGCGATGGAAACATAAGTCTTTTTATCCCAGGACAAGAAATCAGCCCTCAAAAACTTAACCGGCAGAAAATATTTTTTTGAAAAAATCCCTAATTCCCGGGGTCACAATTTCAGCAAAAATCTGACTTTTGGCTATTCACTCAAAAATGGTGCCAAAAGCTTGAAAATGCTCTCCTGAAAGGTTTGGCACTCAAAACGGAAGTCTTTTTATCCCAGGACAAGAAATCAGCCCTCAAAAACTTAACCGGCAGAAAATATTTTTTTGAAAAAATCCCTAAGCCCCGGGGTCACAATTTCAGCAAAAATCTCACTTTTGGCAATTCACTCAAAAATGGTGCCAAAAGCATGAAAATGCTCTCCTGAAAGGTTTGGCACTCGAAACAGAAGGCTTTTTATCCCAGGACAAGAAATCAGCCCTCAAAAACTTAACCGGCAGAAAATATTTTTTTGAAAAAATCCCTGAGCCCAGGGGGCACAATTTCAGCAACAATCTGACTTCTGGCAATTCACTCAAAAATGGTACCAAAAGCTTGAAAATGCTCCCCTGAAAGCTTTGGCGATGGAAACATAAGTCTTTTTATCCCAGGACAAGAAATCAGCCCTCAAAAACTTAACCGGCAGAAAATATTTTTTTGAAAAAATCCCTAAGCCCCGGGGTCACAATTTCAGCAAAAATCTGACTTTTGGCAATTCACTCAAAAATGGTGTCAAAAGCTTGAAAATGCTCCTTTGAAAGGTTTGGCACTCGAAACAGAAGGCTTTTTATCCCAGGACAAGAAATCAGCCCTCAAAAACTTAACCGGCAGAAAATATTTTTTTGAAAAAATCCCTAAGCCCCAGGGTCACAATTTCAGCAAAAATCTGACTTTTGGCAATTCACTCAAAAATGGTACCAAAAGCTTGAAAATCCTCTTCTGAAAGGTTTGGCACTCGAAACAGAAGGCTTTTTATCCCAGGACAAGAAATCAGCCCTCAAAAACTTAACCGGCAGAAAATATTTTTTTGACAAAATCCCTAAGCCCCGGGGTCACAATTTCAGCAAAAATCTGACTTTTGGCAATTCACTCAAAAATGGTGCCAACTGGTTGCAAATGCTCCCCTGAAAGCTTTGGCGATGGAAACAGAAGTCTTTTTATCCCAGGACAAGAAATCAGCCCTCAAAAACTTAACCGGCAGAAAATATTTTTTTGAAAAAATCCCTAAGCCCCGGGGTCACAATTTCAGCAAAAATCTGACTTTTGGCAATTCACTCAAAAATGGTGCCAACCGGTTGCAAATGCTCCCCTGAAAGCTTTGGCGATGGAAACATAAGTCTTTTTATCCCAGGACAAGAAATCAGCCCTCAAAAACTTAACCGGCAGAAAATATTTTTTTGAAAAAATCCCTAAGCCCCGGGGTCACAATTTCAGCAAAAATCTGACTTTTGGCAATTCACTCAAAAATGGTACCAAAAGCTTGAAAATGCTCCCTGAAAGCTTTGGCGATGGAAACATAAGTCTTTTTATCCCAGGACAAGAAATCAGCCCTCAAAAACTTAACCGGCAGAAAATATTTTTTTGACAAAATCCCTAAGCCCCGGGGTCACAATTTCAGCAAAAATCTGACTTTTGGCAATTCACTCAAAAATGGTGCCAAAAGCTTGAAAATGATCTTCGGAAAGGTTTGGCACTCAAACAGAAGGCTTTTTAACCCAGGACAAGAAATCAGCCCTCAAAAACTTAACCGGCATAAGAAAATTTTTTTTTGAAAAAATCCCTAAGCCCCGGGGTCACAATTTCACGAAAAATCTGACTTTTGGCAATTCACTCAAAAATGGTGCCAAAAGCTTGAAAATGCTCTTCTGAAAGGTTTGGCACTCGAAACAGAAGGCTTTTTATCCCAGGACAAGAAATCAGCCCTCAAAAACTTAACCAGCAGAAAATATTTTTTTGAAAAAATCCCTAAGCCCCAGGGTCACAATTTCAGCAAAAATCTGACTTTTGGCAATTCACTCAAAAATGGTGCCAAAAGCTTGAAAATCCTCTTCTGAAAGGTTTGGCACTCGAAACAGAAGTCTTTTTATCCCAGGACAAGAAATCAGCCCTCAAAAACTTAACCGGCAGAAAATATTTTTTTGACAAAATCCCTAAGCCCCGGGGTCACAATTTCAGCAAAAATCTGACTTTTGGCAATTCTCTCAAAAATGGTGCCAACCGGTTGCAAATGCTCCCCTGAAAGCTTTGGCGATGGAAACATAAGTCTTTTTATCCCAGGACAAGAAATCAGCCCTCAAAAACTTAACCGGCAGAAAATATTTTTTTGAAAAAATCCCTAAGCCCCGGGGTCACAATTTCAGCAAAAATCTGACTTTTGGCAATTCACTCAAAAATGGTGCCAACCGGTTGCAAATGCTCCCCTGAAAGCTTTGGCACTCGAAACAGAAGTCTTTTTATCCCAGGACAAGAAATCAGCCCTCAAAAACTTAACCGGCAGAAAATATTTTTTTGACAAAATCCCTAAGCCCCGGGGTCACAATTTCAGCAAAAATCTGACTTTTGGCAATTCACTCAAAAATGGTTCCAACCGGTTGCAAATGCTCCCCTGAAAGCTTTGGCGATGGAAACATAAGTCTTTTTATCCAAGGACAAGAAATCAGCCCTCAAAAACTTAACCGGCATTAGAAAATTTTTTTTTGAAAAATCCCTAAGCCCCGGGGTCACAATTTCAGCAAAAATCTGACTTTTGGCAATTCACTCAAAAATGGTACCAAAAGGTTGCAAATGCTCTTCTGAAAGGTTTGGCACTCGAAACAGAAGGCTTTTTATCCCAGGACAAGAAATCAGCCCTCAAAAACTTAACCGGCAGAAAATATTTTTTTGAAAAAATCCCTAAGCCCCGGGGTCACAATTTCAGCAAAAATCTGACTTTTGGCAATTCACTCAAAAATGGTGCCAACCGGTTGCAAATGCTCTCCTGAAAGGTTTGGCACTCAAAACAGAAGTCTTTTTATCCCAGGACAAGAAATCAGCCCTCAAAAACTTAACCGGCAGAAAATATTTTTTTGAAAAAATCCCTAAGCCCCGGGGTCACAATTTCAGCAAAAATCTGACTTTTGGCAATTCACTCCAAAATGGTGCCAAAAGCATGAAAATGCTCTCCTGAAAGGTTTGGCACTCGAAACAGAAGGCTTTTTATCCCAGGACAAGAAATCAGCCCTCAAAAACTTAACCGGCAGAAAATATTTTTTTGAAAAAATCCCTAAGCCCCGGGGTCACAATTTCAGCAAAAATCTGACTTTTGGCAATTCACTCAAAAATGGTACCAAAAGCTTGAAAATGCTCTCCTGAAAGGTTTGGCGATGGAAACAGAAGTCTTTTTATCCCAGGACAAGAAATCAGCCCTCAAAAACTTAACCGGCAGAAAATATTTTTTTGAAAAAAATCCCTAAGCCCCGGGGTCACAATTTCAGCAAAAATCTGACTTTTGGCAATTCACTCAAAAATGGTACCAAAAGCTTGAAAATGCTCTTCTGAAAGGTTTGGCACTCGAAACAGAAGGCTTTTTATCCCAGGACAAGAAATCAGCCCTCAAAAACTTAACCGGCAGAAAATATTTTTTTGAAAAAATCCCTAAGCCCCGGGGTCACAATTTCAGCAAAAATCTGACTTTTGGCAATTCACTCAAAAATGGTACCAAAAGCTTGAAAATGCTCTTCTGAAAGGTTTGGCACTCGAAACAGAAGGCTTTTTATCCCAGGACAAGAAATCAGCCCTCAAAAACTTAACCGGCAGAAAATATTTTTTTGAAAAAATCCCTAAGCCCCGGGGTCACAATTTCAGCAAAAATCTGACTTTTGGCAATTCACTCAAAAATGGTACCAAAAGCTTGAAAATGCTCTTCTGAAAGGTTTGGCACTCGAAACAGAAGGCTTTTTATCCCAGGACAAGAAATCAGCCCTCAAAAACTTAACCGGCAGAAAATATTTTTTTGAAAAAATCCCTAAGCCCCGGGGTCACAATTTCAGCAAAAATCTGACTTTTGGCAAGTCACTCAAAAATGGTGCCAACCGGTTGCAAATGCTCCCCTGAAAGCTTTGGCACTCGAAACAGAAGTCTTTTTATCCCAGGACAAGAAATCAGCCCTCAAAAACTTAACCGGCAGAAAATATTTTTTTGAAAAAATCCCTAAGCCCCGGGGTCACAATTTCAGCAAAAATCTGACTTTTGGCAATTCACTCAAAAATGGTGCCAACCGGTTGCAAATGCTCCCCTGAAAGCTTTGGCGATGGAAACATAAGTCTTTTTATCCAAGGACAAGAAATCAGCCCTCAAAAACTTAACCGGCATTAGAAAATTTTTTTTTGAAAAAATCCCTAAGCCCCGGGGTCACAATTTCAGCAAAAATCTGACTTTTGGCAATTCACTCAAAAATGGTACCAAAAGCTTGAAAATGCTCTTCTGAAAGGTTTGGCACTCGAAACAGAAGGCTTTTTATCCCAGGACAAGAAATCAGCCCTCAAAAACTTAACCGGCAGAAAATATTTTTTTGAAAAAATCCCTAAGCCCCGGGGTCACAATTTCAGCAAAAATCTGACTTTTGGCAATTCACTCAAAAATGGTGCCAACCGGTTGCAAATGCTCCCCTGAAAGCTTTGGCGATGGAAAAATAAGTCTTTTTATCCCGGGACAAGAAATCAGCCCTCAAAAACTTAACCGACAGAAAATATTTTTTTGAAAAAATCCCTAAGCCCCGGGGTCACAATTTCAGCAAAAATCTGACTTTTGGCAATTCACTCAAAAATGGTGCCAACCGGTTGCAAATGCTCTCCTGAAAGGTTTGGCGATGGAAACAGAAGTCTTTTTATCCCAGGACAAGAAATCAGCCCTCAAAAACTTAACCGGCAGAAAATATTTTTTTGACAAAATCCCTAAGCCCCGGGGTCACAATTTCAGCAAAAATCTGACTTTTGGCAATTCACTCAAAAATGGTGCCAACCGGTTGCAAATGCTCCCCTGAAAGCTTTGGCACTCGAAACAGAAGTCTTTTTATCCCAGGACAAGAAATCAGCCCTCAAAAACTTAACCGGCAGAAAATATTTTTTTGAAAAATCCCTAAGCACCGGGGTCACAATTTCAGCAAAAATCTGACTTTTGGCAATTCACTCAAAAATGGTACCAAAAGCTTGAAAATGCTCTTCTGAAAGGTTTGGCGATGGAAACATAAGTCTTTTTATCCCAGGACAAGAAATCAGCCCTCAAAAACTTAACCGGCAGAAAATATTTTTTTGAAAAAATCCCTAAGCCCCGGGGTCACAATTTCAGCAAAAATCTGACTTTTGGCAATTCACTCAAAAATGGTGCCAACCGGTTGCAAATGCTCCCCTGAAAGCTTTGGCGATGGAAACATAAGTCTTTTTATCCCAGGACAAGAAATCAGCCCTCAAAAACTTAACCGGCAGAAAATATTTTTTTGAAAAAATCCCTAATTCCCGGGGTCACAATTTCAGCAAAAATCTGACTTTTGGCAATTCACTCAAAAATGGTGCCAACCGGTTGCAAATGCTCCCCTGAAAGCTTTGGCGATGGAAACAGAAGTCTTTCCCAGGACAAGAAATCAGCCCTCAAAAACTTAACCGGCAGAAAATATTTTTTTGAAAAAATCCCTAAGCACCGGGGTCACAATTTCAGCAAAAATCTGACTTTTGGCAATTCACTCAAAAATGGTGCCAACCGGTTGCAAATGCTCCCCTGAAAGCTTTGGCGATGGAAACATAAGTCTTTTTATCCCAGGACAAGAAATCAGCCCTCAAAAACTTAACCGGCAGAAAATATTTTTTTGAAAAAATCCCTAAGCCCCGGGGTCACAATTTCAGCAAAAATCTGACTTTTGGCTATTCACTCAAAAATGGTGCCAAAAGCTTGAAAATGCTCTCCTGAAAGGTTTGGCACTCAAAACGGAAGTCTTTTTATCCCAGGACAAGAAATCAGCCCTCAAAAACTTAACCGGCAGAAAATATTTTTTTGAAAAAATCCCTAAGCCCCGGGGTCACAATTTCAGCAAAAATCTCACTTTTGGCAATTCACTCAAAAATGGTGCCAAAAGCATGAAAATGCTCTCCTGAAAGGTTTGGCACTCGAAACAGAAGGCTTTTTATCCCAGGACAAGAAATCAGCCCTCAAAAACTTAACCGGCAGAAAATATTTTTTTGAAAAAATCCTGAGCCCAGGGGGCACAATTTCAGCAACAATCTGACTTCTGGCAATTCACTCAAAAATGGTACCAAAAGCTTGAAAATGCTCCACTGAAAGCTTTGGCGATGGAAACATAAGTCTTTTTATCCCAGGACAAGAAATCAGCCCTCAAAAACTTAACCGGCAGAAAATATTTTTTTGAAAAAATCCCTAATTCCCGGGGTCACAATTTCAGCAAAAATCTGACTTTTGGCAATTCACTCAAAAATGGTGTCAAAAGCTTGAAAATGCTCCTTTGAAAGGTTTGGCACTCGAAACAGAAGGCTTTTTATCCCAGGACAAGAAATCAGCCCTCAAAAACTTAACCGGCAGAAAATATTTTTTTGAAAAAATCCCTAAGCCCCGGGGTCACAATTTCAGCAAAAATCTGACTTTTGGCAATTCACTCAAAAATGGTACCAAAAGCTTGAAAATCCTCTTCTGAAAGGTTTGGCACTCGAAACAGAAGGCTTTTTATCCCAGGACAAGAAATCAGCCCTCAAAAACTTAACCGGCAGAAAATATTTTTTTGACAAAATCCCTAAGCCCCGGGGTCACAATTTCAGCAAAAATCTGACTTTTGGCAATTCACTCAAAAATGGTGCCAACTGGTTGCAAATGCTCCCCTGAAAGCTTTGGCGATGGAAACAGAAGTCTTTTTATCCCAGGACAAGAAATCAGCCCTCAAAAACTTAACCGGCAGAAAATATTTTTTTGAAAAAATCCCTAAGCCCCGGGGTCACAATTTCAGCAAAAATCTGACTTTTGGCAATTCACTCAAAAATGGTGCCAACCGGTTGCAAATGCTCCCCTGAAAGCTTTGGCGATGGAAACATAAGTCTTTTTATCCCAGGACAAGAAATCAGCCCTCAAAAACTTAACCGGCAGAAAATATTTTTTTGAAAAAATCCCTAAGCCCCGGGGTCACAATTTCAGCAAAAATCTGACTTTTGGCAATTCACTCAAAAATGGTACCAAAAGCTTGAAAATGCTCCCCTGAAAGCTTTGGCGATGGAAACATAAGTCTTTTTATCCCAGGACAAGAAATCAGCCCTCAAAAACTTAACCGGCAGAAAATATTTTTTTGAAAAAATCCCTGAGCCCAGGGGGCACAATTTCAGCAACAATCTGACTTCTGGCAATTCACTCAAAAATGGTACCAAAAGCTTGAAAATGCTCCCCTGAAAGCTTTGGCGATGGAAACATAAGTCTTTTTATCCCAGGACAAGAAATCAGCCCTCAAAAACTTAACCGGCAGAAAATATTTTTTTGAAAAAATTCCTAAGCCCCGGGGTCACAATTTCAGCAAAAATCTGACTTTTGGCAATTCACTCAAAAATGGTGTCAAAAGCTTGAAAATGCTCCTTTGAAAGGTTTGGCACTCGAAACAGAAGGCTTTTTATCCCAGGACAAGAAATCAGCCCTCAAAAACTTAACCGGCAGAAAATATTTTTTTGAAAAAATCCCTAAGCCCCAGGGTCACAATTTCAGCAAAAATCTGACTTTTGGCAATTCACTCAAAAATGGTACCAAAAGCTTGAAAATGCTCTTCTGAAAGGTTTGGCACTCGAAACAGAAGGCTTTTTATCCCAGGACAAGAAATCAGCCCTCAAAAACTTAACCGGCAGAAAATATTTTTTTGACAAAATCCCTAAGCCCCGGGGTCACAATTTCAGCAAAAATCTGACTTTTGGCAATTCACTCAAAAATGGTGCCAACTGGTTGCAAATGCTCCCCTGAAAGCTTTGGCGATGGAAACAGAAGTCTTTTTATCCCAGGACAAGAAATCAGCCCTCAAAAACTTAACCGGCAGAAAATATTTTTTTGAAAAAATCCCTAAGCCCCGGGGTCACAATTTCAGCAAAAATCTGACTTTTGGCAATTCACTCAAAAATGGTGCCAACCGGTTGCAAATGCTCCCCTGAAAGCTTTGGCGATGGAAACATAAGTCTTTTTATCCCAGGACAAGAAATCAGCCCTCAAAAACTTAACCGGCAGAAAATATTTTTTTGAAAAAATCCCTAAGCCCCGGGGTCACAATTTCAGCAAAAATCTGACTTTTGGCAATTCACTCAAAAATGGTACCAAAAGCTTGAAAATGCCTTTGGCGATGGAAACATAAGTCTTTTTATCCCAGGACAAGAAATCAGCCCTCAAAAACTTAACCGGCAGAAAATATTTTTTTGATAAAATCCCTAAGCCCCGGGGTCACAATTTCAGCAAAAATCTGACTTTTGGCAATTCACTCAAAAATGGTGCCAAAAGCTTGAAAATGATCTTCGGAAAGGTTTGGCACTCAAACAGAAGGCTTTTTAACCCAGGACAAGAAATCAGCCCTCAAAAACTTAACCGGCATAAGAAAATTTTTTTTTGAAAAAATCCCTAAGCCCCGGGGTCACAATTTCACGAAAAATCTGACTTTTGGCAATTCACTCAAAAATGGTGCCAAAAGCTTGAAAATGCTCTCCTGAAAGGTTTGGCACTCAAAACAGAAGTCTTTTTATCCCAGGACAAGAAATCAGCCCTCAAAAACTTAACCGGCAGAAAATATTTTTTTGAAAAAATCCCTAAGCCCCAGGGTCACAATTTCAGCAAAAATCTGACTTTTGGCAATTCACTCAAAAATGGTGCCAAAAGCTTGAAAATCCTCTTCTGAAAGGTTTGGCACTCGAAACAGAAGTCTTTTTATCCCAGGACAAGAAATCAGCCCTCAAAAACTTAACCGGCAGAAAATATTTTTTTGACAAAATCCCTAAGCCCCGGGGTCACAATATCAGCAAAAATCTGACTTTTGGCAATTCTCTCAAAAATGGTGCCAACCGGTTGCAAATGCTCCCTGAAAGCTTTGGCGATGGAAACATAAGTCTTTTTATCCCAGGACAAGAAATCAGCCCTCAAAAACTTAACCGGCAGAAAATATTTTTTTGAAAAAATCCCTAAGCCCCGGGGTCACAATTTCAGCAAAAATCTGACTTTTGGCTATTCACTCAAAAATGGTACCAAAAGCTTGAAAATCCTCTTCTGAAAGGTTTGGCACTCGAAACAGAAGGCTTTTTATCCCAGGACAAGAAATCAGCCCTCAAAAACTTAACCGGCAGAAAATATTTTTTGACAAAATCCTAAGCCCCGGGGTCACAATTTCAGCAAAAATCTGACTTTTGGCAATTCACTCAAAAATGGTGCCAACCGGTTGCAAATGCTCCCCTGAAAGCTTTGGCGATGGAAACAGAAGTCTTTTTATCCCAGGACAAGAAATCAGCCCTCAAAAACTTAACCGACAGAAAATATTTTTTGAAAAAATCCCTAAGCCCCGGGGTCACAATTTCAGCAAAATCTGGACTTTTGGCAATTCACTCAAAATGGTGCCAACCGGTTGCAAATGCTCCCCTGAAAGCTTTGGCACTCGAAACAGAAGTCTTTTTATCCCAGGACAAGAAATCAGCCTCAAAAACTTAACCGGCAGAAAATATTTTTTTGACAAAATCCCTAAGCCCCGGGGTCACAATTTCAGCAAAAATCTGACTTTTGGCTATTCACTCAAAAATGGTACCAAAGCTTGAAAATCCTCTTCTGAAAGGTTTGGCACTCGAAACAGAAGGCTTTTTATCCCAGGACAAGAAATCAGCCCTCAAAAACTTAACCGGCAGAAAATATTTTTTGACAAAATCCCTAAGCCCCGGGGTCACAATTTCAGCAAAAATCTGACTTTTGGCAATTCACTCAAAAATGGTGCCAACCGGTTGCAAATGCTCCCCTGAAAGCTTTGGCGATGGAAACAGAAATCTTTTTATCCCAGGACAAGAAATCAGCCCTCAAAAACTTAACCGACAGAAAATATTTTTTTGAAAAAATCCCTAAGCCCGGGGTCACAATTTCAGCAAAATCTGACTTTTGGCAATTCACTCAAAATGGTGCCAACCGGTTGCAAATGCTCCCCTGAAAGCTTTGGCACTCGAAACAGAAGTCTTTTTATCCCAGGACAAGAAATCAGCCCTCAAAAACTTAACCGGCAGAAAAAATTTTTTTGAAAAAATCCCTAAGCCCCGGGGTCACAATTTCAGCAAAAAATCTGACTTTTGGCAATTCACTCAAAAATGGTGCCAACCGGTTGCAAATGCTCTCCTGAAAGGTTTGGCACTCAAAACAGAAGTCTTTTTATCCCAGGACAAGAAATCAGCCCTCAAAAACTTAACCGGCAGAAAATATTTTTTGAAAAAATCCCTAAGCCCCGGGTCACAATTTCAGCAAAAATCTGACTTTTGGCAATTCACTCCAAAATGGTGCCAAAAGCATGAAAATGCTCTCCTGAAAGGTTTGGCACTCGAAACAGAAGGCTTTTTATCCCAGGACAAGAAATCAGCCCTCAAAAACTTAACCGGCAGAAAATATTTTTTGAAAAAATCCCTAAGCCCCGGGGTCACAATTTCAGCAAAAATCTGACTTTTGGCAATTCACTCAAAAATGGTACCAAAAGCTTGAAAATGCTCTCCTGAAAGGTTTGGCGATGGAAACAGAAGTCTTTTTATCCCAGGACAAGGAATCAGCCCTCAAAAACTTAACCGGCAGAAATATTTTTTTTGAAAAAATCCTAAGCCCCGGGGTCACAATTTCAGCAAAAAATCTGACTTTTGGCAATTCACTCAAAATGGTACCAAAAGCTTGAAAATGCTCTTCTGAAAGGTTTGGCACTCGAAACAGAAGGCTTTTTATCCCAGGACAAGAAATCAGCCCTCAAAAACTTAACCGGCAGAAAATATTTTTTGAAAAAATCCCTAAGCCCCGGGGTCACAATTTCAGCAAAAATCTGACTTTTGGCAATTCACTCAAAAATGGTACCAAAAGCTTGAAAATGCTCTTCTGAAAGGTTTGGCACTCGAAACAGAAGGCTTTTTATCCCAGGACAAGAAATCAGCCCTCAAAAACTTAACCGGCAGAAAATATTTTTTTGAAAAAATCCCTAAGCCCCGGGGTCACAATTTCAGCAAAAATCTGACTTTTGGCAATTCACTCAAAAATGTGCCACCGGTTGCAAATGCTCCCCTGAAAGCTTTGCACTCGAAACAGAAGTCTTTTTATCCCAGGACAAGAAATCAGCCCTCAAAAACGTAACCGGCAGAAAATATTTTTTTGAATAAATCCCTAAGCCCCGGGGTCACAATTTCAGCAAAAATCTGACTTTTGGCAATTCACTCAAAAATGGTGCCAACCGGTTTGCAAATGCTCCCCTGAAAGCTTTGGCGATGGAAACATAAGTCTTTTTATCCAAGGACAAGAAATCAGCCCTCAAAAACTTAACCGCATTAGAAAATTTTTTTTTGAAAAAATCCCTAAGCCCCGGGGTCACAATTTCAGCAAAAATCTGACTTTTGGCAATTCACTCAAAAATGGTACCAAAAGCTTGAAAATGCTCTTCTGAAAGGTTTGGCACTCGAAACAGAAGGCTTTTTATCCCAGGACAAGAAATCAGCCCTCAAAAACTTAACCGGCAGAAAATATTTTTTTGAAAAATCCCTAAGCCCCGGGGTCACAATTTCAGCAAAATCTGACTTTTGGCAATTCACTCAAAATGGTGCCAAAAGCTTGAAAATGCTCTCCTGAAATGTTTGGCACTCGAAACAGAAGGCTTTTTTATCCAGGACAAGAAATCAGCCTCAAAAACTTAACCGGCAGAAAATATTTTTTTGAAAAAATCCCTAAGCCCCGGGGTCACAATTTCAGCAAAAATCTGACTTTTGGCAATTCACTCAAAAATGGTGCCAACCGGTTGCAAATGCTCTCCTGAAAGGTTTGGCGATGGAAACAGAAGTCTTTTTATCCCAGGACAAGAAATCAGCCCTCAAAAACTTAACCGGCAGAAAATATTTTTTTGAAAAAATCCCTAAGCCCCGGGGTCACAATTTCAGCAAAAATCTGACTTTTGGCAATTCACTCAAAAATGGTGCCAAAGCTTGAAAATGCTCTCCTGAAATGTTTGCACTCGAAACAGAAGGCTTTTTATCCCAGGACAAGAAATCAGCCCTCAAAAACTTAACCGGCAGAAAATATTTTTTTGAAAAAATCCCTAAGCCCCGGGGTCACAATTTCATCAAAAATCTGACTTTTGGCAATTCACTCAAAAATGGTGCCAACCGGTTGCAAATGCTCCCCTGAAAGGTTTGGCGATGGAAAAAGAAGGCTTTTTATCCCAGGACAAGAAATCAGCCCTCAAAAACTTAACCGGCAGAAAATATTTTTTTGAAAAAATCCCTAAGCCCCGGGGTCACAATTTCAGCAAAAATCTGACTTTTGGCAATTCACTCAAAAATGGTGCCAAAAGCTTGAAAATGCTCTCCTGAAAGCTTTGTCGATGGAAACAGAAGTCTTTTTATCCCAGGACAAGAAATCAGCCCTCAAAAACTTAACCGGCAGAAAATATTTTTTTGAAAAAATCCCTAAGCCCCGGGGTCACAATTTCAGCAAAAATCTGACTTTTTGGCAATTCACTCCAAAATGGTGCCAAAAGCATGAAAATGCTCTCCTGAAAGGTTTGGCACTCGAAACAGAAGGCTTTTTATCCCAGGACAAGAAATCAGCCCTCAAAAACTTAACCGGCAGAAAATATTTTTTTGAAAAAATCCCTAAGCCCCGGGGTCACAATTTCAGCAAAAATCTGACTTTTGGCAATTCACTCAAAAATGGTACCAAAAGCTTGAAAATGCTCCCCTGAAAGGTTTGGCGATGGAAACAGAAGTCTTTTTATCCCAGGACAAGAAATCAGCCCTCAAAAACTTAACCGGCAGAAAATATTTTTTGAAAAATCCCTAAGCCCCGGGGTCACAATTTCAGCAAAAATCTGACTTTTGGCAATTCACTCAAAAATGGTACCAAAAGCTTGAAAATGCTCTTCTGAAAGGTTTGGCACTCGAACAGAAGGCTTTTTATCCCAGGACAAGAAATCAGCCCTCAAAAACTTAACCGGCAGAAAATATTTTTTTGAAAAATCCCTAAGCCCCGGGTCACAATTTCAGCAAAAATCTGACTTTTGGCAATTCACTCAAAAATGGTACCAAAGCTTGAAAATGCTCTTCTGAAAGGTTTGGCACTCGAAACAGAAGGCTTTTTATCCCAGGACAAGAAATCAGCCCTCAAAACTTAACCGGCAGAAATATTTTTTTGAAAAAAATCCCTAAGCCCCGGGGTCACAATTTCAGCAAAAATCTGACTTTTGGCAATTCACTCAAAAATGGTGCCAACCGGTTGCAAATGCTCCCCTGAAAGCTTTGGCACTCGAAACAGAAGTCTTTTTATCCCAGGACAAGAAATCAGCCCTCAAAAACTTAACCAGGAGAAAATATTTTTTTGAAAAAATCCCTAAGCCCCGGGGTCACAATTTCAGCAAAATCTGACTTTTGGCAATTCACTCAAAAATGGTGCCAACCGGTTGCAAATGCTCCCCTGAAAGCTTTGGCGATGGAAACATAAGTCTTTTATCCAAGGACAAGAAATCAGCCCTCAAAAATATCCAAGGACAAGAAATCAGCCCTCAAAAACTTAACCGGCATTAGAAAATTTTTTTTTGAAAAAATCCCTAAGCCCCGGGGTCACAATTTCAGCAAAAATCTGACTTTTGGCAATTCCCTCAAAAATGGTACCAAAAGCTTGAAAATGCTCTTCTGAAAGGTTTGGCACTCGAAACAGAAGGCTTTTTATCCCAGGACAAGAAATCAGCCCTCAAAAACTTAACCGGCAGAAAATATTTTTTTGAAAAAATCCCTAAGCCCCGGGGTCACAATTTCAGCAAAAATCTGACTTTTGGCAATTCACTCAAAAATGGTGCCAACCGGTTGCAAATGCTCCCCTGAAAGCTTTGGCGATGGAAAAATAAGTCTTTTTATCCCGGGACAAGAAATCAGCCCTCAAAAACTTAACCGGCAGAAAATATTTTTTTGAAAAAATCCCTAAGCCCCGGGGTCACAATTTCAGCAAAAATCTGACTTTTGGCAATTCACTCAAAAATGGTGCCAACCGGTTGCAAATGCTCTCCTGAAAGGTTTGGCGATGGAAACAGAAGTCTTTTTATCCCAGGACAAGAAATCAGCCCTCAAAAACTTAACCGGCAGAAAATATTTTTTTGAAAAAATCCCTAAGCCCCGGGGTCACAATTTCAGCAAAAATCTGACTTTTGGCAATTCACTCAAAAATGGTGCCAAAAGCTTGAAAATGCTCTCCTGAAATGTTTGGCACTCGAAACAGAAGGCTTTTTATCCCAGGACAAGAAATCAGCCCTCAAAAACTTAACCGGCAGAAAATATTTTTTTGAAAAAATCCCTAAGCCCCGGGGTCACAATTTCATCAAAAATCTGACTTTTGGCAATTCACTCAAAAATGGTGCCAACCGGTTGCAAATGCTCCCCTGAAAGGTTTGGCGATGGAAAAAGAAGGCTTTTTATCCCAGGACAAGAAATCAGCCCTCAAAAACTTAACCGGCAGAAAATATTTTTTTGAAAAAATCCCTAAGCCCCGGGGTCACAATTTCAGCAAAAATCTGACTTTTGGCAATTCACTCAAAAATGGTGCCGAAAGCTTGAAAATGCTCTCCTGAAAGCTTTGTCGATGGAAACAGAAGGCTTCTTATCCCAGGACAAGAAATCAGCCCTCAAAAACTTAACCGGCAGAAAATATTTTTTTGAAAAAATCCCTAAGCCCCGGGGTCACAATTTCAGCAAAAATCTGACTTTTGGCAATTCACTCAAAAATGGTGCCAAAAGCTTGAAAATGCTCTCCTGAAAGGTTTGGCACTCGAAACAGAAGGCTTTTTATCCCAGGACAAGAAATCAGCCCTCGAAAACTTAACCGGCAGAAAATATTTTTTTGAAAAAATCCCTAAGCCCCGGGGTCACAATTTCAGCAAAAATCTGACTTTTGACAATTCACTCAAAAATGGTGCCAACCGGTTGCAAATGCTCCCCTGAAAGCTTTGGCGATGGAAACATAAGTCTTTTTATCCCAGGACAAGAAATCAGCCCTCAAAAACTTAACCGGCAGAACATATTTTTTTGAAAAAATCCCTAAGTCCCGGGGTCACAATTTCAGCAAAAATCTCACTTTTGGCAATTCACTCAAAAATGGTGCCAAAAGCATGAAAATGCTCTCCTGAAAGGTTTGGCACTCGAAACAGAAGGCTTTTTATCCCAGGACAAGAATTCAGCCCTCAAAAACTTAACCGGCAGAAAATATTTTTTTGAAAAAATCCCTGAGCCCAGGGGGCACAATTTCAGCAACAATCTGACTTCTGGCAATTCACTCAAAAATGGTACCAAAAGCTTGAAAATGCTCCCCTGAAAGCTTTGGCGATGGAAACATAAGTCTTTTTATCCCAGGACAAGAAATCAGCCCTCAAAAACTTAACCGGCAGAAAATATTTTTTTGAAAAAATCCCTAATTCCCGGGGTCACAATTTCAGCAAAAATCTGACTTTTGGCAATTCACTCAAAAATGGTGTCAAAAGCTTGAAAATGCTCCTTTGAAAGGTTTGGCACTCGAAACAGAAGGCTTTTTATCCCAGGACAAGAAATCAGCCCTCAAAAACTTAACCGGCAGAAAATATTTTTTTGAAAAAAATCCCTAAGCCCCGGGGTCACAATTTCAGCAAAAATCTGACTTTTGGCAATTCACTCAGAAATGGTGCCAAAAGCTTGAAAATGCTCTCCTGAAAGGTTTGGCACTCGAAACAGAAGTCTTTTTATCCCAGGACAAGAAATCAGCCCTCAAAAACTTAACCGGCAGAAAATATTTTTTTGAAAAAATCCCTAAGCCCCGGGGTCACAATTTCAGCAAAAATCTGACTTTTGGCAATTCACTCAAAAATGGTGCCAAAAGCTTGAAAATGCTCCTTTGAAAGGTTTGGCACTCGAAACAGAAGGCTTTTTATCCCAGGACAAGAAATCAGCCCTCAGAAACTTAACCGGCAGAAAATATTTTTTTGAAAAAATCCCTAAGCCCCGGGGTCACAATTCCAGCAAAAATCTGACTTTTGGCAATTCACTCAAAAATGGTGCCAAAAGCTTGAAAATGCTCTCCTGAAAGTTTTGGCACTCAAAACAGAAGTCTTTTTATCCCAGGACAAGAAATCAGCCCTCAAAAACTTAACCGGCAGAAAATAATTTTTTGAAAAAATCCCTAAGCCCCGGGGTCACAATTTCAGCAAAAATCTGACTTTTGGCAATTCACTCAAAAATGGTGCCAAAAGCTTGAAAATGCTCTCCTGAAAGGTTTGGCACTCAAAACAGAAGTCTTTTTATCCCAGGACAAGAAATCAGCCCTCAAAAACTTAACCGGCAGAAAATATTTTTTTGAAAAAATCCCTAAGCCCCGGGGTCACAATTTCAGCAAAAATCTGACTTTTGGCAATTCACTCAAAAATGGTACCAAAAGCTTGAAAATGCTCCCCTGAAAGCTTTGGCGATGGAAACATAAGTCTTTTTATCCCAGGACAAGAAATCAGCCCTCAAAAACTTAACCGGCAGAAAATATTTTTTTGAAAAAATCCCTAAGCCCCGGGGTCACAATTTCAGCAAAAATCTCACTTTTGGCAATTCACTCAAAAATGGTGCCAAAAGCATGAAAATGCTCTCCTGAAAGGTTTGGCACTCGAAACAGAAGGCTTTTTATCCCAGGACAAGAATTCAGCCCTCAAAAACTTAACCGGCAGAAAATATTTTTTTGAAAAAATCCCTGAGCCCAGGGGCACAATTTCAGCAACAATCTGACTTCTGGCAATTCACTCAAAAATGGTGCCAAAAGCTTGAAAATGCTCCCCTGAAAGCTTTGGCGATGGAAACATAAGTCTTTTTATCCCAGGACAAGAAATCAGCCCTCAAAAACTTAACCGGCAGAAAATATTTTTTTGAAAAAATCCCTAATTCCCGGGGTCACAATTTCAGCAAAAATCTGACTTTTGGCAATTCACTCAAAAATGGTGTCAAAAGCTTGAAAATGCTCCTTTGAAAGGTTTGGCACTCGAAACAGAAGGCTTTTTATCCCAGGACAAGAAATCAGCCCTCAAAAACTTAACCGGCAGAAAATATTTTTTTGAAAAAAATCCCTAAGCCCCGGGGTCACAATTTCAGCAAAAATCTGACTTTTGGCAATTCACTCAAAAATGGTGCCAAAAGCTTGAAAATGCTCTCCTGAAAGGTTTGGCACTCGAAACAGAAGTCTTTTTATCCCAGGACAAGAAATCAGCCCTCAAAAACTTAACCGGCAGAAAATATTTTTTTGAAAAAATCCCTAAGCCCCGGGGTCACAATTTCAGCAAAAATCTGACTTTTGGCAATTCACTCAAAAATGGTGCCAAAAGCTTGAAAATGCTCCTTTGAAAGGTTTGGCACTCGAAACAGAAGGCTTTTTATCCCAGGACAAGAAATCAGCCCTCAGAAACTTAACCGGCAGAAAATATTTTTTTGAAAAAATCCCTAAGCCCCGGGGTCACAATTTCAGCAAAAATCTGACTTTTGGCAATTCACTCAAAAATGGTGCCAAAAGCTTGAAAATGCTCTCCTGAAAGTTTTGGCACTCAAAACAGAAGTCTTTTTATCCCAGGACAAGAAATCAGCCCTCAAAAACTTAACCGGCAGAAAATATTTTTTTGAAAAAATCCCTAAGCCCCGGGGTCACAATTCCAGCAAAAATCTGACTTTTGGCAATTCACTCAAAAATGGTGCCAAAAGCTTGAAAATGCTCTCCTGAAAGGTTTGGCACTCGAAACAGAAGGCTTTTTATCCCAGGACAAGAAATCAGCCCTCAAAAACTTAACCGGCAGAAAATATTTTTTTGAAAAAATCCCTAAGCCCCGGGGTCACAATTTCAGCAAAAATCTGACTTTTGGCAATTCACTCAAAAATGGTGCCAAAAGCTTGAAAATGCTCTCCTGAAAGGTTTGGCACTCAAAACAGAAGTCTTTTTATCCCAGGACAAGAAATCAGCCCTCAAAAACTTAACCGGCAGAAAATATTTTTTTGAAAAAATCCCTAAGCCCCGGGGTCACAATTTCAGCAAAAATCTGACTTTTGGCAATTCACTCAAAAATGGTACCTAAAGCTTGAAAATGCTCCCCTGAAAGCTTTGGCGATGGAAACATAAGTCTTTTTATCCCAGGACAAGAAATCAGCCCTCAAAAACTTAACCGGCAGAAAATATTTTTTTGAAAAAATCCCTAAGCCCCGGGGTCACAATTTCAGCAAAAATCTGACTTTTGGCAATTCACTCAAAAATGGTGCCAAAAGCTTGAAAATGCTCTCCTGAAAGCTTTGGCGATGGAAACATAAGTCTTTTTATCCCAGGACAAGAAATCAGCCCTCAAAAACTTAACCGGCAGAAAATATTTTTTTGAAAAAATCCCTAAACCCCGGGGTCACAATTTCAGCAAAAATCTGACTTTTGGCAATTCACTCAAAAATGGTGCCAACCGGTTGCAAATGCTCCCCTGAAAGCTTTGGCGATGGAAACAGAAGTCTTTTTATCCCAGGACAAGAAATCAGCCCTCAAAAACTTAACCGGCAGAAAATATTTTTTTGAAAAAATCCCTAAGCCCCGGGGTCACAATTTCAGCAAAAATCTGACTTTTGGCAATTCACTCAAAAATGGTGCCAAAAGCTTGAAAATGCTCTCCTGAAAGGTTTGGCACTCGAAACAGAAGTCTTTTTATCCCAGGAAAAGAAATCAGCCCTCAAAAACTTAACCGGCAGAAAATATTTTTTTGAAAAAATCCCTAAGCCCCGGGGTCACAATTTCAGCAAAAATCTGACTTTTGGCTATTCACTCAAAAATGGTGCCAAAAGCTTGAAAATGCTCTCCTGAAAGGTTTGGCACTCTAAACAGAAGGCTTTTTAACCCAGGACAAGAAATCAGCCCTCAAAAACTTAACCGGCAGAAAATATTTTTTTGAAAAAAATCCCTAAGCCCCGGGGTCACAATTTCAGCAAAAATCTGACTTTTGGCAATTCACTCAAAAATGGTGCCAACCGGTTGCAAATGCTCCCCTGAAAGCTTTGGCGATGGAAACAGAAGTCTTTTTATCCCAGGACAAGAAATCAGCCCTCAAAAACTTAACCGGCAGAAAATATTTTTTTGAAAAAATCCCTAAGCCCCGGGGTCACAATTTCAGCAAAAATCTGACTTTTGGCAATTCACTCAAAAATGGTGCCAACCGGTTGCAAATGCTCCCCTGAAAGCTTTGGCGATGGAAACAGAAGTCTTTTTATCCCAGGACAAGAAATCAGCCCTCAAAAACTTAACCGGCAGAAAATATTTTTTGAAAAAATCCCTAAGCCCCGGGGTCACAATTTCAGCAAATATCTGACTTTTGGCAATTCACTCAAAAATGGTGCCAACCGGTTGCAAATGCTCTCCTGAAAGGTTTGGCGATGGAAACAGAAGTCTTTTTATCCCAGGACAAGAAATCAGCCCTCAAAAACTTAACCGGCAGAAAATATTTTTTTGAAAAAATCCCTAAGCCCCGGGTTCACAATTTCAGCAAAAATCTGACTTTTGGCAATTCACTCAAAAATGGTGCCAAAAGCTTGAAAATGCTCTTCTGAAAGGTTTGGCACTCGAAACCGAAGGCTTTTTAACCCAGGACAAGAAATCAGCCCTCAAAAACTTAACCGGCAGAAAATATTTTTTTGAAAAAATCCCTAAGCCCCGGGGTCACAATTTCAGCAAAAATCTGACTTTTGGCAATTCACTCAAAAATGGTGCCAACCGGTTGCAAATGCTCCCCTGAATGCTTTGGCGATGGAAACAGAAGTCTTTTTATCCCAGGACAAGAAATCAGCCCTCAAAAACTTAACCGGCAGAAAATATTTTTTTTAAAAAATCCCTAAGCCCCGGGGTCACAATTTCAGCAAAAATCTGACTTTTGGCAATTCACTCAAAAATGGTGCCAACCGGTTGCAAATGCTCCCCTGAAAGCTTTGGCGATGGAAACAGAAGTCTTTTTATCCCAGGACAAGAAATCAGCCCTCAAAAACTTAACCGGCAGAAAATATTTTTTTGAAAAAATCCCTAAGCCCCGGGGTCACAATTTCAGCAAAAATCTGACTTTTGGCAATTCACTCAAAAATGGTGCCAACCGGTTGCAAATGCTCTCCTGAAAGGTTTGGCGATGGAAACAGAAGTCTTTTTATCCCAGGACAAGAAATCAGCCCTCAAAAACTTAACCGGCAGAAAATATTTTTTTGAAAAAATCCCTAAGCCCCGGGTTCACAATTTCAGCAAAAATCTGACTTTTGGCAATTCACTCAAAAATGGTGCCAAAAGCTTGAAAATGCTCTTCTGAAAGGTTTGGCACTCGAAACCGAAGGCTTTTTAACCCAGGACAAGAAATCAGCCCTCAAAAACTTAACCGGCAGAAAATATTTTTTTGAAAAAATCCCTAAGCCCCGGGGTCACAATTTCAGCAAAAATCTGACTTTTGGCAATTCACTCAAAAATGGTGCCAAAAGCTTGAAAATGCTCCCCTGAATGCTTTGGCGATGGAAACAGAAGTCTTTTTATCCCAGGACAAGAAATCAGCCCTCAAAAACTTAACCGGCAGAAAATATTTTTTTGAAAAAATCCCTAAGGCCCGGGGTCACAATTTCAGCAAAAATCTGACTTTTGGCAATTCACTCAAAAATGGTGCCAAAAGCTTGAAAATGCTCTCCTGAAAGGTTTGGCACTCAAAACAGAAGTCTTTTTATCCCAGGACAAGAAATCAGCCCTCAAAAACTTAACCGGCAGAAAATATTTTTTTGAAAAAATCCCTAAGCCCCGGGGTCACAATTTCAGCAAAAATCTGACTTTTGGCAATTCACTCAAAAATGGTGCCAAAAGCTTGAAAATGATCTTCGGAAAGGTTTGGCACTCGAAACAGAAGGCTTTTTAACCCAGGACAAGAAATCAGCCCTCAAAAACTTAACCGGCATAAGAAATTTTTTTTTTGAAAAAATCCCTAAGCCCCGGGGTCACAATTTCACGAAAAATCTGACTTTTGGCAATTCACTCAAAAATGGTGCCAAAAGCTTGAAAATGCTCTCCTGAAAGGTTTGGCACTCAAAACAGAAGTCTTTTTATCCCAGGAGAAGAAATCAGCCCTCAAAAACTTAACCGGCAGAAAATATTTTTTTGAAAAAATCCCTAAGCCCCAGGGTCACAATTTCAGCAAAAATCTGACTTTTGGCAATTCACTCAAAAATGGTACCAAAAGCTTGAAAATCCTCTTCTGAAAGGTTTGGCACTCGAAACAGAAGGCTTTTTATCCCAGGACAAGAAATCAGCACTCAAAAACTTAACCGGCAGAAAATATTTTTTTGACAAAATCCCTAAGCCCCGGGGTCACAATTTCAGCAAAAATCTGACTTTTGGCAATTCACTCAAAAATGGTGCCAAAAGCTTGAAAATGCTCTCCTGAAAGCTTTGGCGATGGAAACATAAGTCTTTTTATCCCAGGACAAGAAATCAGCCCTCAAAAACTTAACCGGCAGAAAATATTTTTTTGAAAAAATCCCTAAGCCCCGGGGTCACAATTTCAGCAAAAATCTGACTTTTGGCAATTCACTCAAAAATGGTGCCAACCGGTTGCAAATGCTCCCCTGAAAGCTTTGGCGATGGAAACAGAAGTCTTTTTATCCCAGGACAAGAAATCAGCCCTCAAAAACTTAACCGGCAGAAAATATTTTTTTGAAAAAATCCCTAAGCCCCGGGGTCACAATTTCAGCAAAAATCTGACTTTTGGCAATTCACTCAAAAATGGTGCCAAAAGCTTGAAAATGCTCTCCTGAAAGGTTTGGCACTCGAAACAGAAGTCTTTTTATCCCAGGAAAAGAAATCAGCCCTCAAAAACTTAACCGGCAGAAAATATTTTTTTGAAAAAATCCCTAAGCCCCGGGGTCACAATTTCAGCAAAAATCTGACTTTTGGCTATTCACTCAAAAATGGTGCCAAAAGCTTGAAAATGCTCTCCTGAAAGGTTTGGCACTCTAAACAGAAGGCTTTTTAACCCAGGACAAGAAATCAGCCCTCAAAAACTTAACCGGCAGAAAATATTTTTTTGAAAACATCCCTAAGCCCCGGGGTCACAATTTCAGCAAAAATCTGACTTTTGGCAATTCACTCAAAAATGGTGCCAACCGGTTGCAATTGCTCCCCTGAAAGCTTTGGCGATGGAAACAGAAGTCTTTTTATCCCAGGACAAGAAATCAGCCCTCAAAAACTTAACCGGCAGAAAATATTTTTTTGAAAAAATCCCTAAGCCCCGGGGTCACAATTTCAGCAAAAATCTGACTTTTGGCAATTCACTCAAAAATGGTGCCAACCGGTTGCAAATGCTCCCCTGAAAGCTTTGGCGATGGAAACAGAAGTCTTTTTATCCCAGGACAAGAAATCAGCCCTCAAAAACTTAACCGGCAGAAAATATTTTTTTGAAAAAATCCCTAAGCCCCGGGGTCACAATTTCAGCAAATATCTGACTTTTGGCAATTCACTCAAAAATGGTGCCAACCGGTTGCAAATGCTCTCCTGAAAGGTTTGGCGATGGAAACAGAAGTCTTTTTATCCCAGGACAAGAAATCAGCCCTCAAAAACTTAACCGGCAGAAAATATTTTTTTGAAAAAATCCCTAAGCCCCGGGTTCACAATTTCAGCAAAAATCTGACTTTTGGCAATTCACTCAAAAATGGTGCCAAAAGCTTGAAAATGCTCTTCTGAAAGGTTTGGCACTCGAAACCGAAGGCTTTTTAACCCAGGACAAGAAATCAGCCCTCAAAAACTTAACCGGCAGAAAATATTTTTTTGAAAAAATCCCTAAGCCCCGGGGTCACAATTTCAGCAAAAATCTGACTTTTGGCAATTCACTCAAAAATGGTGCCAACCGGTTGCAAATGCTCTCCTGAAAGGTTTGGCGATGGAAACAGAAGTCTTTTTATCCCAGGACAAGAAATCAGCCCTCAAAAACTTAACCGGCAGAAAATATTTTTTTGAAAAAATCCCTAAGCCCCGGGTTCACAATTTCAGGAAAAATCTGACTTTTGGCAATTCACTCAAAAATGGTGCCAAAAGCTTGAAAATGCTCTTCTGAAAGGTTTGGCACTCGAAACCGAAGTCTTTTTATCCCAGGACAAGAAATCAGCCCTCAAAAACTTAACCGGCAGAAAATATTTTTTTGAAAAAATCCCTAAGCCCCGGGGTCACAATTTCAGCAAAAATCTGACTTTTGGCAATTCACTCAAAAATGGTGCCAACCGGTTGCAAATGCTCCCCTGAAAGCTTTGGCGATGGAAACAGAAGTCTTTTTATCCCAGGACAAGAAATCAGCCCTCAAAAACTTAACCGGCAGAAAATATTTTTTTGAAAAAATCCCTAAGCCCCGGGGTCACAATTTCAGCAAAAATCTGACTTTTGGCAATTCACTCAAAAATGGTGCCAACCGGTTGCAAATGCTCCCCTGAATGCTTTGGCGATGGAAACAGAAGTCTTTTTATCCCAGGACAAGAAATCAGCCCTCAAAAACTTAACCGGCAGAAAATATTTTTTTGAAAAAATCCCTAAGCCCCGGGGTCACAATTTCAGCAAAAATCTGACTTTTGGCAATTCACTCAAAAATGGTGCCAAAAGCTTGAAAATGCTCTCCTGAAAGCTTTGGCGATGGAAACAGAAGGCTTTTTATCCCAGGACAAGAAATCAGCCCTCAAAAACTTAACCGGCAGAAAATATTTTTTTGAAAAAATCCCTAAGCCCCGGGGTCAGAATTTCAGCAAAAATCTGACTTTTGGCAATTCACTCAAAAATGGTGCCAAAAGCTTGAAAATGCTCTTCTGAAAGGTTTGGCACTCGAAATAGAAGGCTTTTTATCCCAGGACAAGAAATCAGCCCTCAAAAACTTAACCGGCAGAAAATAGTTTTTTGAAAAAATCCCTAAGCCCCGGGGTCACAATTTCAGCAAAAATCTGACTTTTGGCAATTCACTCAAAAATGGTGCCAAAAGCTTGCAAATACCCCCCTGAAAGCTTTGGCGATGGAAACAGAAGGCTTTTTATCCCAGGACAAGAAATCAGCCCTCAAAAACTTAACCGGCAGAAAATATTTTTTTGAAAAAATCCCTAAGCCCCGGGGTCACAATTTCAGCAAAAATCTGACTTTTGGCAATTCACTCAAAAATGGTGCCAAAAGCTTGAAAATGATCTTCGGAAAGGTTTGGCACTCGAAACAGAAGGCTTTTTAACCCAGGACAAGAAATCAGCCCTCAAAAACTTAACCGGCAGAAAATATTTTTTTGAAAAAATCCCTAAGCCCCGGGGTCACAATTTCAGCAAAAATCTGACTTTTGGCAATTCACTCAAAAATGGTGCCAAAAGCTTGAAAATGCTCTCCTGAAAGCTTTGGCGATGGAAACATAAGTCTTTTTATCCCAGGACAAGAAATCAGCCCTCAAAAACTTAACCGGCAGAAAATATTTTTTTGAAAAAATCCCTAAGCCCCGGGGTCACAATTTCAGCAAAAATCTGACTTTTGGCAATTCACTCAAAAATGGTGCCAAAAGCTTGAAAATGCTCTCCTGAAAGGTTTGGCACTCGAAACAGAAGTCTCTTTATCCCAGGAAAAGAAATCAGCCCTCAAAAACTTAACCGGCAGAAAATATTTTTTTGAAAAAATCCCTAAGCCCCGGGGTCACAATTTCAGCAAAAATCTGACTTTTGGCAATTCACTCAAAAATGGTGCCAACCGGTTGCAATTGCTCCCCTGAAAGCTTTGGCGATGGAAACAGAAGTCTTTTTATCCCAGGACAAGAAATCAGCCCTCAAAAACTTAACCGGCAGAAAATATTTTTTTGAAAAAATCCCTAAGCCCCGGGGTCACAATTTCAGCAAAAATCTGACTTTTGGCAATTCACTCAAAAATGGTGCCAACCGGTTGCAAATGCTCCCCTGAAAGCTTTGGCGATGGAAACAGAAGTCTTTTTATCCCAGGACAAGAAATCAGCCCTCAAAAACTTAACCGGCAGAAAATATTTTTTTGAAAAAATCCCTAAGCCCCGGGGTCACAATTTCAGCAAATATCTGACTTTTGGCAATTCACTCAAAAATGGTGCCAACCGGTTGCAAATGCTCTCCTGAAAGGTTTGGCGATGGAAACAGAAGTCTTTTTATCCCAGGACAAGAAATCAGCCCTCAAAAACTTAACCGGCAGAAAATATTTTTTTGAAAAAATCCCTAAGCCCCGGGTTCACAATTTCAGCAAAAATCTGACTTTTGGCAATTCACTCAAAAATGGTGCCAAAAGCTTGAAAATGCTCTTCTGAAAGGTTTGGCACTCGAAACCGAAGGCTTTTTAACCCAGGACAAGAAATCAGCCCTCAAAAACTTAACCGGCAGAAAATATTTTTTTGAAAAAATCCCTAAGCCCCGGGGTCACAATTTCAGCAAAAATCTGACTTTTGGCAATTCACTCAAAAATGGTGCCAACCGGTTGCAAATGCTCTCCTGAAAGGTTTGGCGATGGAAACAGAAGTCTTTTTATCCCAGGACAAGAAATCAGCCCTCAAAAACTTAACCGGCAGAAAATATTTTTTTGAAAAAATCCCTAAGCCCCGGGTTCACAATTTCAGGAAAAATCTGACTTTTGGCAATTCACTCAAAAATGGTGCCAAAAGCTTGAAAATGCTCTTCTGAAAGGTTTGGCACTCGAAACCGAAGTCTTTTTATCCCAGGACAAGAAATCAGCCCTCAAAAACTTAACCGGCAGAAAATATTTTTTTGAAAAAATCCCTAAGCCCCGGGGTCACAATTTCAGCAAAAATCTGACTTTTGGCAATTCACTCAAAAATGGTGCCAACCGGTTGCAAATGCTCCCCTGAAAGCTTTGGCGATGGAAACAGAAGTCTTTTTATCCCAGGACAAGAAATCAGCCCTCAAAAACTTAACCGGCAGAAAATATTTTTTTGAAAAAATCCCTAAGCCCCGGGGTCACAATTTCAGCAAAAATCTGACTTTTGGCAATTCACTCAAAAATGGTGCCAACCGGTTGCAAATGCTCCCCTGAATGCTTTGGCGATGGAAACAGAAGTCTTTTTATCCCAGGACAAGAAATCAGCCCTCAAAAACTTAACCGGCAGAAAATATTTTTTTGAAAAAATCCTAAGCCCCGGGGTCACAATTTCAGCAAAAATCTGACTTTTGGCAATTCACTCAAAAATGGTGCCAAAAGCTTGAAAATGCTCTCCTGAAAGCTTTGGCGATGGAAACAGAAGGCTTTTTATCCCAGGACAAGAAATCAGCCCTCAAAAACTTAACCGGCAGAAAATATTTTTTTGAAAAAATCCCTAAGCCCCGGGGTCAGAATTTCAGCAAAAATCTGACTTTTGGCAATTCACTCAAAAATGGTGCCAAAAGCTTGAAAATGCTCTTCTGAAAGGTTTGGCACTCGAAATAGAAGGCTTTTTATCCCAGGACAAGAAATCAGCCCTCAAAAACTTAACCGGCAGAAAATATTTTTTTGAAAAAATCCCTAAGCCCCGGGGTCACAATTTCAGCAAAAATCTGACTTTTGGCAATTCACTCAAAAATGGTGCCAAAAGCTTGCAAATACCCCCCTGAAAGCTTTGGCGATGGAAACAGAAGGCTTTTTATCCCAGGACAAGAAATCAGCCCTCAAAAACTTAACCGGCAGAAAATATTTTTTTGAAAAAATCCCTAAGCCCCGGGGTCACAATTTCAGCAAAAATCTGACTTTTGGCAATTCACTCAAAAATGGTGCCAAAAGCTTGAAAATGATCTTCGGAAAGGTTTGGCACTCGAAACAGAAGGCTTTTTAACCCAGGACAAGAAATCAGCCCTCAAAAACTTAACCGGCAGAAAATATTTTTTTGAAAAAATCCCTAAGCCCCGGGGTCACAATTTCAGCAAAAATCTGACTTTTGGCAATTCACTCAAAAATGGTGCCAAAAGCTTGAAAATGCTCTCCTGAAAGCTTTGGCGATGGAAACATAAGTCTTTTTATCCCAGGACAAGAAATCAGCCCTCAAAAACTTAACCGGCAGAAAATATTTTTTTGAAAAAATCCCTAAGCCCCGGGGTCACAATTTCAGCAAAAATCTGACTTTTGGCAATTCACTCAAAAATGGTGCCAAAAGCTTGAAAATGCTCTCCTGAAAGGTTTGGCACTCGAAACAGAAGTCTCTTTATCCCAGGAAAAGAAATCAGCCCTCAAAAACTTAACCGGCAGAAAATATTTTTTGAAAAAATCCCTAAGCCCCGGGGTCACAATTTCAGCAAAAATCTGACTTTTGGCAATTCACTCAAAAATGGTGCCAAAAGCTTGAAAATACTCCCCTGAAAGCTTTGGCGATGGAAACAGAAGGCTTTTTATCCCAGGACAAGAAATCAGCCCTCAAAAACTTAACCGGCAGAAAATATTTTTTTGAAAAAATCCCTAAGCCCCGGGGTCACAATTTCAGCAAAAATCTGACTTTTGGCAATTCACTCAAAAATGGTGCCAAAAGCTTGAAAATGATCTTCGGAAAGGTTTGGCACTCGAAACAGAAGGCTTTTTAACCCAGGACAAGAAATCAGCCCTCAAAAACTTAACCGGCAGAAAATATTTTTTTGAAAAAATCCCTAAGCCCCGGGGTCACAATTTCAGCAAAAATCTGACTTTTGGCAATTCACTCAAAAATGGTGCCAAAAGCTTGAAAATGCTCTCCTGAAAGCTTTGGCGATGGAAACATAAGTCTTTTTATCCCAGGACAAGAAATCAGCCCTCAAAAACTTAACCGGCAGAAAATATTTTTTTGAAAAAATCCCTAAGCCCCGGGGTCACAATTTCAGCAAAAATCTGACTTTTGGCAATTCACTCAAAAATGGTGCCAACCGGTTGCAAATGCTCCCCTGAAAGCTTTGGCACTCGAAACAGAAGTCTTTTTATCCCAGGACAAGAAATCAGCCCTCAAAAACTTAACCGGCAGAAAATATTTTTTTGAAAAAATCCCTAAGCCTCGGGGTCACAATTTCAGCAAAAATCTGACTTTTGGCAATTCACTCAAAAATGGTGCCAAAAGCTTGAAAATGCTCTCCTGAAAGCTTTGGCGATGGAAACAGAAGGCTTTTTATCCCAGGACAAGAAATCAGCCCTCAAAAACTTAACCGGCAGAAAATATTTTTTTGAAAAAATCCCTAAGCCCCGGGGTCAGAATTTCAGCAAAAATCTGACTTTTGGCAATTCACTCAAAAATGGTGCCAAAAGCTTGAAAATGCTCTTCTGAAAGGTTTGGCACTCGAAATAGAAGGCTTTTTATCCCAGGACAAGAAATCAGCCCTCAAAAACTTAACCGGCAGAAAATATTTTTTTGAAAAAATCCCTAAGCCCCGGGGTCACAATTTCAGCAAAAATCTGACTTTTGGCAATTCACTCAAAAATGGTGCCAAAAGCTTGCAAATACTCCCCTGAAAGCTTTGGCGATGGAAACAGAAGGCTTTTTATCCCAGGACAAGAAATCAGCCCTCAAAAACTTAACCGGCAGAAAATATTTTTTTGAAAAAATCCCTAAGCCCCGGGGTCACAATTTCAGCAAAAATCTGACTTTTGGCAATTCACTCAAAAATGGTGCCAAAAGCTTGAAAATGATCTTCGGAAAGGTTTGGCACTCGAAACAGAAGGCTTTTTAACCCAGGACAAGAAATCAGCCCTCAAAAACTTAACCGGCAGAAAATATTTTTTTGAAAAAATCCCTAAGCCCCGGGGTCACAATTTCAGCAAAAATCTGACTTTTGGCAATTCACTCAAAAATGGTGCCAAAAGCTTGAAAATGCTCTCCTGAAAGCTTTGGCGATGGAAACATAAGTCTTTTTATCCCAGGACAAGAAATCAGCCCTCAAAAACTTAACCGGCAGAAAATATTTTTTTGAAAAAATCCCTAAGCCCCGGGGTCACAATTTCAGCAAAAATCTGACTTTTGGCAATTCACTCAAAAATGGTGCCAACCGGTTGCAAATGCTCCCCTGAAAGCTTTGGCGATGGAAACAGAAGTCTTTTTATCCCAGGACAAGAAATCAGCCCTCAAAAACTTAACCGGCAGAAAATATTTTTTTGAAAAAATCCCTAAGCCCCGGGGTCACAATTTCAGCAAAAATCTGACTTTTGGCAATTCACTCAAAAATGGTGCCAAAAGCTTGAAAATGCTCTCCTGAAAGTTTGGCACTCGAAACAGAAGTCTTTTTATCCCAGGAAAAGAAATCAGCCCTCAAAAACTTAACCGGCAGAAAATATTTTTTTGAAAAAATCCCTAAGCCCCGGGGTCACAATTTCAGCAAAAATCTGACTTTTGGCTATTCACTCAAAAATGGTGCCAAAAGCTTGAAAATGCTCTCCTGAAAGGTTTGGCACTCTAAACAGAAGGCTTTTTAACCCAGGACAAGAAATCAGCCCTCAAAAACTTAACCGGCAGAAAATATTTTTTTGAAAAAATCCCTAAGCCCCGGGGTCACAATTTCAGCAAAAATCTGACTTTTGGCAATTCACTCAAAAATGGTGCCAACCGGTTGCAAATGCTCCCCTGAAAGCTTTGGCGATGGAAACAGAAGTCTTTTTATCCCAGGACAAGAAATCAGCCCTCAAAAACTTAACCGGCAGAAAATATTTTTTTGAAAAAATCCCTAAGCCCCGGGGTCACAATTTCAGCAAAAATCTGACTTTTGGCAATTCACTCAAAAATGGTGCCAAAAGCTTGAAAATGATCTTCGGAAAGGTTTGGCACTCGAAACAGAAGGCTTTTTAACCCAGGACAAGAAATCAGCCCTCAAAAACTTAACCGGCAGAAAATATTTTTTTGAAAAAATCCCTAAGCCCCGGGGTCACAATTTCAGCAAAAATCTGACTTTTGGCAATTCACTCAAAAATGGTGCCAACCGGTTGCAAATGCTCTCCTGAAAGGTTTGGCGATGGAAACAGAAGTCTTTTTATCCCAGGACAAGAAATCAGCCCTCAAAAACTTAACCGGCAGAAAATATTTTTTTGAAAAAATCCCTAAGCCCCGGGTTCACAATTTCAGCAAAAATCTGACTTTTGGCAATTCACTCAAAAATGGTGCCAAAAGCTTGAAAATGCTCTTCTGAAAGGTTTGGCACTCGAAACCGAAGGCTTTTTAACCCAGGACAAGAAATCAGCCCTCAAAAACTTAACCGGCAGAAAATATTTTTTTGAAAAAATCCCTAAGCCCCGGGGTCACAATTTCAGCAAAAATCTGACTTTTGGCAATTCACTCAAAAATGGTGCCAAAAGCTTGAAAATGCTCTCCTGAAAGCTTTGGCGATGGAAACACAAGGCTTTTTATCCCAGGACAAGAAATCAGCCCTCAAAAACTTAACCGGCAGAAAATATTTTTTTGAAAAAATCCCTAAGCCCCGGGGTCACAATTTCAGCAAAAATCTGACTTTTGGCAATTCACTCAAAAATGGTGCCAAAAGCTTGAAAATGCTCTCCTGAAAGGTTTGGCACTCAAACAGAAGTCTTTTTATCCCAGGACAAGAAATCAGCCCTCAAAAACTTAACCGGCAGAAAATATTTTTTTGACAAAATCCCTAAGCCCCGGGGTCACAATTTCACGAAAAATCTGACTTTTGGCAATTCACTCAAAAATGGTGCCAAAAGCTTGAAAATGCTCTCCTGAAAGGTTTGGCACTCAAAACAGAAGTCTTTTTATCCCAGGAGAAGAAATCAGCCCTCAAAAACTTAACCGGCAGAAAATATTTTTTTGAAAAAATCCCTAAGCCCCAGGGTCACAATTTCAGCAAAAATCTGACTTTTGGCAATTCACTCAAAAATGGTACCAAAAGCTTGAAAATCCTCTTCTGAAAGGTTTGGCACTCGAAACAGAAGGCTTTTTATCCCAGGACAAGAAATCAGCACTCAAAAACTTAACCGGCAGAAAATATTTTTTTGACAAAATCCCTAAGCCCCGGGGTCACAATTTCAGCAAAAATCTGACTTTTGGCAATTCACTCAAAAATGGTGCCAACCGGTTGCAAATGCTCCCCTGAAAGCTTTGGCACTCGAAACAGAAGTCTTTTTATCCCAGGACAAGAAATCAGCCCTCAAAAACTTAACCGGCAGAAAATATTTTTTTGAAAAAATCCCTAAGCCCCGGGGTCACAATTTCAGCAAAAATCTGACTTTTGGCAATTCACTCAAAAATGGTGCCAACCGGTTGCAAATGCTCTCCTGAAAGGTTTGGCGATGGAAACATAAGTCTTTTTATCCCAGGACAAGAAATCAGCCCTCAAAAACTTAACCGGCAGAAAATATTTTTTTGAAAAAATCCCTAAGCCCCGGGTCACAATTTCAGCAAAAATCTGACTTTTGGCAATTCACTCCAAAATGGTGCCAAAAGCATGAAAATGCTCTCCTGAAAGGTTTGGCACTCGAAACAGAAGGCTTTTTATCCCAGGACAAGAAATCAGCCCTCAAAAACTTAACCGGCAGAAAATATTTTTTTGAAAAAATCCCTAAGCCCCGGGGTCACAATTTCAGCAAAAATCTGACTTTTGGCAATTCACTCAAAAATGGTGCCAACCGGTTGCAAATGCTCCCCTGAAAGCTTTGGCGATGGAAACAGAAGTCTTTTTATCCCAGGACAAGAAATCAGCCCTCAAAAACTTAACCGGCAGAAAATATTTTTTGAAAAAATCCCTAAGCCCCGGGGTCACAATTTCAGCAAAAATCTGACTTTTGGCAATTCACTCAAAAATGGTGCCAACCGGTTGCAAATGCTCCCCTGAAAGCTTTGGCGATGGAAACAGAAGTCTTTTTATCCCAGGACAAGAAATCAGCCCTCAAAAACTTAACCGGCAGAAAATATTTTTTTGAAAAAATCCCTAAGCCCCGGGGTCACAATTTCAGCAAAAATCTGACTTTTGGCAATTCACTCAAAAATGGTGCCAAAAGCTTGAAAATGCTCTCCTGAAAGGTTTGGCACTCAAAACAGAAGTCTTTTATCCCAGGACAAGAAATCAGCCCTCAAAAACTTAACCGGCAGAAAATATTTTTTTGAAAAAATCCCTAAGCCCCGGGGTCACAATTTCAGCAAAAATCTGACTTTTGGCAATTCACTCAAAAATGGTGCCAACCGGTTGCAAATGCTCTCCTGAAAGGTTTGGCGATGGAAACAGAAGTCTTTTTATCCCAGGACAAGAAATCAGCCCTCAAAAACTTAACCGGCAGAAAATATTTTTTTGAAAAAATCCCTAAGCCCCGGGTTCACAATTTCAGCAAAAATCTGACTTTTGGCAATTCACTCAAAAATGGTGCCAAAAGCTTGAAAATGCTCTTCTGAAAGGTTTGGCACTCGAAACCGAAGGCTTTTTAACCCAGGACAAGAAATCAGCCCTCAAAAACTTAACCGGCAGAAAATATTTTTTTGAAAAAATCCCTAAGCCCCGGGGTCACAATTTCAGCAAAAATCTGACTTTTGGCAATTCACTCAAAAATGGTGCCAACCGGTTGCAAATGCTCCCCTGAATGCTTTGGCGATGGAAACAGAAGTCTTTTTATCCCAGGACAAGAAATCAGACCTCAAAAACTTAACCGGCAGAAAAATTTTTTTTGAAAAAATCCCTAAGCCCCGGGGTCACAATTTCAGCAAAAATCTGACTTTTGGCAATTCACTCAAAAATGGTGCCAAAAGCTTGAAAATGCTCTCCTGAAAGGTTTGGCACTCAAAACAGAAGTCTTTTTATCCCAGGACAAGAAATCAGCCCTCAAAAACTTAACCGGCAGAAAATATTTTTTTGACAAAATCCCTAAGCCCCGGGGTCACAATTTCAGCAAAAATCTGACTTTTGGCAATTCACTCAAAAATGGTGCCAAAAGCTTGAAAATGATCTTCGGAAAGGTTTGGCACTCAAAACAGAAGTCTTTTTATCCCAGGACAAGAAATCAGCCCTCAAAAACTTAACCGGCAGAAAATATTTTTTTGAAAAAATCCCTAAGCCCCAGGGTCACAATTTCAGCAAAAATCTGACTTTTGGCAATTCACTCAAAAATGGTACCAAAAGCTTGAAAATCCTCTTCTGAAAGGTTTGGCACTCGAAACAGAAGGCTTTTTATCCCAGGACAAGAAATCAGCACTCAAAAACTTAACCGGCAGAAAATATTTTTTTGACAAAATCCCTAAGCCCCGGGGTCACAATTTCAGCAAAAATCTGACTTTTGGCAATTCACTCAAAAATGGTGCCAAAAGCTTGAAAATGCTCTCCTGAAAGGTTTGGCACTCAAAACAGAAGTCTTTTTATCCCAGGACAAGAAATCAGCCCTCAAAAACTTAACCGGCAGAAAATATTTTTTTGAAAAAATCCCTAAGCCCCAGGGTCACAATTTCAGCAAAAATCTGACTTTTGGCAATTCACTCAAAAATGGTGCCAACCGGTTGCAAATGCTCTCCTGAAAGGTTTGGCGATGGAAACAGAAGTCTTTTTATCCCAGGACAAGAAATCAGCCCTCAAAAACTTAACCGGCAGAAAATATTTTTTTGAAAAAATCCCTAAGCCCCGGGTTCACAATTTCAGCAAAAATCTGACTTTTGGCAATTCACTCAAAAATGGTGCCAAAAGCTTGAAAATGCTCTTCTGAAAGGTTTGGCACTCGAAACCGAAGGCTTTTTAACCCAGGACAAGAAATCAGCCCTCAAAAACTTAACCGGCAGAAAATATTTTTTTGAAAAAATCCCTAAGCCCCGGGGTCACAATTTCAGCAAAAATCTGACTTTTGGCAATTCACTCAAAAATGGTGCCAAAAGCTTGAAAATGCTCTCCTGAAAGGTTTGGCACTCAAAACAGAAGTCTTTTTATCCCAGGACAAGAAATCAGCCCTCAAAAACTTAACCGGCAGAAAATATTTTTTTGACAAAATCCCTAAGCCCCGGGGTCACAATTTCAGCAAAAATCTGACTTTTGGCAATTCACTCAAAAATGGTGCCAAAAGCTTGAAAATGATCTCCGGAAAGGTTTGGCACTCAAAACAGAAGTCTTTTTATCCCAGGACAAGAAATCAGCCCTCAAAAACTTAACCGGCAGAAAATATTTTTTTGAAAAAATCCCTAAGCCCCAGGGTCACAATTTCAGCAAAAATCTGACTTTTGGCAATTCACTCAAAAATGGTACCAAAAGCTTGAAAATCCTCTTCTGAAAGGTTTGGCACTCGAAACAGAAGGCTTTTTATCCCAGGACAAGAAATCAGCACTCAAAAACTTAACCGGCAGAAAATATTTTTTTGACAAAATCCCTAAGCCCCGGGGTCACAATTTCAGCAAAAATCTGACTTTTGGCAATTCACTCAAAAATGGTGCCAACTGGTTGCAAATGCTCCCCTGAAAGCTTTGGCGATGGAAACAGAAGTCTTTTTATCCCAGGACAAGAAATCAGCCCTCAAAAACTTAACCGGCAGAAAATATTTTTTTGAAAAAATCCCTAAGCCCCGGGGTCACAATTTCAGCAAAAATCTGACTTTTGGCAATTCACTCAAAAATGGTGCCAACCGGTTGCAAATGCTCCCCTGAAAGCTTTGGCACTCGAAACAGAAGTCTTTTTATCCCAGGACAAGAAATCAGCCCTCAAAAACTTAACCGGCAGAAAATATTTTTTTGAAAAAATCCCTAAGCCCCGGGGTCACAATTTCAGCAAAAATCTGACTTTTGGCAATTCACTCAAAAATGGTGCCAACCGGTTGCAAATGCTCTCCTGAAAGTTTTGGCACTCAAAACAGAAGTCTTTTTATCCCAGGACAAGAAATCAGCCCTCAAAAACTTAACCGGCAGAAAAAATTTTTTTGAAAAAATCCCTAAGCCCCGGGGTCACAATTTCAGCAAAAATCTGACTTTTGGCAATTCACTCAAAAATGGTGCCAACCGGTTGCAAATGCTCCCCTGAAAGCTTTGGCGATGGAAACATAAGTCTTTTTATCCCAGGACAAGAAATCAGCCCTCAAAAACTTAACCGGCAGAAAATATTTTTTTGAAAAAATCCCTAAGCCCCGGGGTCACAATTTCAGCAAAAATCTGACTTTTGGCAATTCACTCCAAAATGGTGCCAAAAGCATGAAAATGCTCCCCTGAAAGCTTTGGCGATGGAAACAGAAGTCTTTTTATCCCAGGACAAGAAATCAGCCCTCAAAAACTTAACCGGGAGAAAATATTTTTTTGAAAAAATCCCTAAGCCCCGGGGTCACAATTTCAGCAAAAATCTGACTTTTGGCAATTCACTCAAAAATGGTGCCAACCGGTTGCAAATGCTCCCCTGAAAGCTTTGGCGATGGAAACATAAGTCTTTTTATCCCAGGACAAGAAATCAGCCCTCAAAAACTTAACCGGCAGAAAATATTTTTTTGAAAAAATCCCTAAGCCCCGGGGTCACAATTTCAGCAAAAATCTGACTTTTGGCAATTCACTCAAAAATGGTGCCAACCGGTTGCAAATGCTCCCCTGAAAGCTTTGGCACTCGAAACAGAAGTCTTTTTATCCCAGGACAAGAAATCAGCCCTCAAAAACTTAACCGGCAGAAAATATTTTTTTGAAAAAATCCCTAAGCCCCGGGGTCACAATTTCAGCAAAAATCTGACTTTTGGCAATTCACTCAAAAATGGTGCCAACCGGTTGCAAATGCTCTCCTGAAAGTTTTGGCACTCAAAACAGAAGTCTTTTTATCCCAGGACAAGAAATCAGCCCTCAAAAACTTAACCGGCAGAAAAAATTTTTTTGAAAAAATCCCTAAGCCCCGGGGTCACAATTTCAGCAAAAATCTGACTTTTGGCAATTCACTCAAAAATGGTGCCAACCGGTTGCAAATGCTCCCCTGAAAGCTTTGGCGATGGAAACATAAGTCTTTTTATCCCAGGACAAGAAATCAGCCCTCAAAAACTTAACCGGCAGAAAATATTTTTTTGAAAAAATCCCTAAGCCCCGGGGTCACAATTTCAGCAAAAATCTGACTTTTGGCAATTCACTCCAAAATGGTGCCAAAAGCATGAAAATGCTCCCCTGAAAGCTTTGGCGATGGAAACAGAAGTCTTTTTATCCCAGGACAAGAAATCAGCCCTCAAAAACTTAACCGGGAGAAAATATTTTTTTGAAAAAATCCCTAAGCCCCGGGGTCACAATTTCAGCAAAAATCTGACTTTTGGCAATTCACTCAAAAATGGTGCCAACCGGTTGCAAATGCTCCCCTGAAAGCTTTGGCGATGGAAACATAAGTCTTTTTATCCCAGGACAAGAAATCAGCCCTCAAAAACTTAACCGGCAGAAAATATTTTTTTGAAAAAATCCCTAAGCCCCGGGGTCACAATTTCAGCAAAAATCTGACTTTTGGCAATTCACTCAAAAATGGTGCCAACCGGTTGCAAATGCTCCCCTGAAAGCTTTGGCACTCGAAACAGAAGTCTTTTTATCCCAGGACAAGAAATCAGCCCTCAAAAACTTAACCGGCAGAAAATATTTTTTTGAAAAAATCCCTAAGCCCCGGGCTCACAATTTCAGCAAAAATCTGACTTTTGGCAATTCACTCAAAAATGGTGCCAACCGGTTGCAAATGCTCTCCTGAAAGGTTTGGCACTCAAAACAGAAGTCTTTTTATCCCAGGACAAGAAATCAGCCCTCAAAAACTTAACCGGCAGAAAATATTTTTTTGAAAAAATCCCTAAGCCCCGGGGTCACAATTTCAGCAAAACTCTGACTTTTGGCAATTCATTCAAAAATGGTGCCAACCGGTTGCAAATGCTCCCCTGAAAGCTTTGGCGATGGAAACATAAGTCTTTTTATCCCAGGACAAGAAATCAGCCCTCAAAAACTTAACCGGCAGAAAATATTTTTTTGAAAAAATCCCTAAGCCCCGGGGTCACAATTTCAGCAAAAATCTGACTTTTGGCAATTCACTCAAAAATGGTGCCAAAAGCTTGAAAATGCTCTCCTGAAAGGTTTGGCACTCAAAACAGAAGTCTTTTTATCCCAGGACAAGAAATCAGCCCTCAAAAACTTAACCGGCAGAAAATATTTTTTTGAAAAAATCCCTAAGCCCCGGGGTCACAATTTCAGCAAAAATCTGACTTTTGGCAATTCACTCAAAAATGGTGCCAACCGGTTGCAAATGCTCCCCTGAAAGCTTTGGCGATGGAAACAGAAGTCTTTTTATCCCAGGACAAGAAATCAGCCCTCAAAAACTTAACCGGCATAAGAAAATTTTTTTTTGAAAAAATCCCTAAGCCCCGGGGTCACAATTTCAGCAAAAATCTGACTTTTGGCAATTCACTCAAAAATGGTGCCAAAAGCTTGAAAATGCTCTTCTGAAAGGTTTGGCACTCGAAACAGAAGGCTTTTTATCCCAGGACAAGAAATCAGCCCTCAAAAACTTAACCGGCAGAAAATATTTTTTTGAAAAAATCCCTAAGCCCCGGGGTCACAATTTCAGCAAAAATCTGACTTTTGGCAATTCACTCAAAAATGGTGCCAACCGGTTGCAAATGCTCCCCTGAAAGCTTTGGCACTCGAAACAGAAGTCTTTTTATCCCAGGACAAGAAATCAGCCCTCAAAAACTTAACCGGCAGAAAATATTTTTTTGAAAAAATCCCTAAGCCCCGGGGTCACAATTTCAGCAAAAATCTGACTTTTGGCAATTCACTCAAAAATGGTGCCAAAAGCTTGAAAATGCTCTCCTGAAAGGTTTGGCGATGGAAACATAAGTCTTTTTATCCCAGGACAAGAAATCAGCCCTCAAAAACTTAACCGGCAGAAAATATTTTTTTGAAAAAATCCCTAAGCCCCGGGGTCACAATTTCAGCAAAAATCTGACTTTTGGCAATTCACTCAAAAATGGTGCCAAAAGCTTGAAAATGCTCTCCTGAAATGTTTGGCACTCGAAACAGAAGGCTTTTTATCCCAGGACAAGAAATCAGCCCTCAAAAACTTAACCGGCAGAAAATATTTTTTTGAAAAAATCCCTAAGCCCCGGGGTCACAATTTCAGCAAAAATCTGACTTTTGGCAATTCACTCAAAAATGGTGCCAACCGGTTGCAAATGCTCCCCTGAAAGCTTTGGCGATGGAAACAGAAGTCTTTTTATCCCAGGACAAGAAATCAGCCCTCAAAAACTTAACCGGCATAAGAAAATTTTTTTTTGAAAAAATCCCTAAGCCCCGGGGTCACAATTTCAGCAAAAATCTGACTTTTGGCAATTCACTCAAAAATGGTGCCAAAAGCTTGAAAATGCTCTTCTGAAAGGTTTGGCACTCGAAACAGAAGGCTTTTTATCCCAGGACAAGAAATCAGCCCTCAAAAACTTAACCGGCAGAAAATATTTTTTTGAAAAAATCCCTAAGCCCTGGGGTCACAATTTCAGCAAAAATCTGACTTTTGGCAATTCACTCAAAAATGGTGCCAACCGGTTGCAAATGCTCCCCTGAAAGCTTTGGCACTCGAAACAGAAGTCTTTTTATCCCAGGACAAGAAATCAGCCCTCAAAAACTTAACCGGCAGAAAATATTTTTTTGAAAAAATCCCTAAGCCCCGGGGTCACAATTTCAGCAAAAATCTGACTTTTCGCAATTCACTCAAAAATGGTGCCAAAAGCTTGAAAATGCTCTCCTGAAAGGTTTGGCGATGGAAACATAAGTCTTTTTATCCCAGGACAAGAAATCAGCCCTCAAAAACTTAACCGGCAGAAAATATTTTTTTGAAAAAATCCCTAAGCCCCGGGGTCACAATTTCAGCAAAAATCTGACCTTTGGCAATTCACTCAAAAATGGTGCCAAAAGCTTGAAAATGCTCTCCTGAAATGTTTGGCACTCGAAACAGAAGGCTTTTTATCCCAGGACAAGAAATCAGCCCTCAAAAACTTAACCGGCAGAAAATATTTTTTTGAAAAAATCCCTAAGCCCCGGGGTCACAATTTCAGCAAAAACCTGACTTTTGGCAATTCACTCAAAAATGGTGCCAACCGGTTTCAAATGCTCCCCTGAAAGCTTTGGCGATGGAAACAGAAGGCTTTTTATCCCAGGACAAGAAATCAGCCCTCAAAAACTTAACCGGCAGAAAATATTTTTTTGAAAAAATCCCTAAGCCCCGGGGTCACAATTTCAGCAAAAATCTGACTTTTGGCAATTCACTCAAAAATGGTGCCAACCGGTTGCAAATGCTCCCCTGAAAGCTTTGGCACTCGAAACAGAAGGCTTTTTATCCCAGGACAAGAAATCAGCCCTCAAAAACTTAACCGGCAGAAAATATTTTTTTGAAAAAATCCCTAAGCCCCGGGGTCACAATTTCAGCAAAAATCTGACTTTTGGCAATTCACTCAAAAATGGTGCCAAAAGCTTGAAAATGCTCTCCTGAAAGCTTTGGCGATGGAAACATAAGGCTTCTTATCCCAGGACAAGAAATCAGCCCTCAAAAACTTAACCGGCAGAAAATATTTTTTTGAAAAAATCCCTAAGCCCCGGGGTCACAATTTCAGCAAAAATCTGACTTTTGGCAATTCACTCAAAAATGGTGCCAAAAGCTTGAAAATGCTCTCCTGAAATGTTTGGCACTCGAAACAGAAGGCTTTTTATCCCAGGACAAGAAATCAGCCCTCAAAAACTTAACCGGCAGAAAATATTTTTTTGAAAAAATCCCTAAGCCCCGGGGTCACAATTTCAGCAAAAACCTGACTTTTGGCAATTCACTCAAAAATGGTGCCAACCGGTTTCAAATGCTCCCCTGAAAGCTTTGGCGATGGAAACAGAAGGCTTTTTATCCCAGGACAAGAAATCAGCCCTCAAAAACTTAACCGGCAGAAAATATTTTTTTGAAAAAATCCCTAAGCCCCGGGGTCACAATTTCAGCAAAAATCTGACTTTTGGCAATTCACTCAAAAATGGTGCCAAAAGCTTGAAAATGCTCTCCTGAAAGGTTTGGCACTCAAAACAGAAGTCTTTTTATCCCAGGACAAGAAATCAGCCCTCAAAAACTTAACCGGCAGAAAATATTTTTTTGAAAAAATCCCTAAGCCCCGGGGTCACAATTTCAGCAAAAATCTGACTTTTGGCAATTCACTCAAAAATGGTGCCAAAAGCTTGAAAATGCTCCTCTGAAAGGTTTGGCACTCGAAACAGAAGGCTTTTTATCCCAGGACAAGAAATCAGCCCTCAAAAACTTAACCGGCAGAAAATATTTTTTTGAAAAAATCCCTAAGCCCCGGGGTCACAATTTCAGCAAAAATCTGACTTTTGGCAATTCACTCAAAAATGGTGCCAACCGGTTGCAAATGCTCCCCTGAAAGCTTTGGCGATGGAAACATAAGTCTTTTTATCCCAGGACAAGAAATCAGCCCTCAAAAACTTAACCGGCAGAAAATATTTTTTTGAAAAAATCCCTAAGCCCCGGGGTCACAATTTCATCAAAAATCTGACTTTTGGTAATTCACTCAAAAATGGTGCCAAAAGCTTGAAAATGCTCTTCTGAAAGGTTTGGCACTCGAAACCGAAGGCTTTTTATCCCAGGACAAGAAATCAGCCCTCAAAAACTTAACCGGCAGAAAATATTTTTTTGAAAAAATCCCTAAGCCCCGGGGTCACAATTTCAGCAAAAATCTGACTTTTGGCAATTCACTCAAAAATGGTGCCAAAAGCTTGAAAATGCTCTCCTGAAAGGTTTGGCACTCAAAACAGAAGTCTTTTTATCCCAGGACAAGAAATCAACCCTCAAAAACTTAACCGGCAGAAAATATTTTTTTGAAAAAATCCCTAAGCCCCGGGGTCACAATTTCAGCAAAAATCTGACTTTTTGGCAATTCACTCAAAAATGGTGCCAAAAGCTTGAAAATGCTCTCCTGAAAGGTTGGGCACTCAAAACAGAAGTCTTTTTATCCCAGGACAAGAAATCAGCCCTCAAAAACTTAACCGGCAGAAAATATTTTTTTGAAAAAATCCCTAAGCCCCGGGGTCACAATTTCAGCAAAAATCTGACTTTTGGCAATTCACTCAAAAATGGTGCCAAAAGCTTGAAAATGCTCTCCTGAAAGGTTTGGCACTCGAAACAGAAGTCTTTTTATCCCAGGACAAGAAATCAGCCCTCAAAAACTTAACCGGCAGAAAATATTTTTTTGAAAAAATCCCTTAGCCCCGGGCGTCACAATTTCAGCAAAAATCTGACTTTTGGCAATTCACTCAAAAATGGTGCCAAAAGCTTGAAAATGCTCTCCTGAAAGGTTTGGCACTCGAAACAGAAGGCTTTTTATCCCAGGACAAGAAATCAGCCCTCAAAAACTTAACCGGCAGAAAATATTTTTTGAAAAAATCCCTAAGCCCCGGGGTCACAATTTCAGCAAAAATCTGACTTTTGGCAATTCACTCAAAAATGGTGCCAACCGGTTGCAAATGCTCCCCTGAAAGCTTTGGCGATGGAAACATAAGTCTTTTTATCCCAGGACAAGAAATCAGCCCTCAAAAACTTAACCGGCAGAAAATATTTTTTTGAAAAAATCCCTAAGCCCCGGGGTCACAATTTCATCAAAAATCTGACTTTTGGTAATTCACTCAAAAATGGTGCCAAAAGCTTGAAAATGCTCTTCTGAAAGGTTTGGCACTCGAAACCGAAGGCTTTTTATCCCAGGACAAGAAATCAGCCTCAAAAACTTAACCGGCAGAAAATATTTTTTTGAAAAAATCCCTAAGGTGACAATTTCAGCAAAAATCTGACTTTTGGCAATTCACTCAAAATTGGTGCCAAAAGCATGAAAATGCTCTCCTGAAAGGTTTGGCACTCGAAACAGAAGGCTTTTTATCCCAGGACAAGAAATCAGCCCTCAAAAACTTAACCGGCAGAAAATATTTTTTTGAAAAAATCCCTGAGCCCAGGGGGCACAATTTCAGCAACAATCTGACTTTTGGCAATTCACTCAAAAATGGTACCAAAAGCTTGAAAATGCTCCCCTGAAAGCTTTGGCGATGGAAACATAAGTCTTTTTATCCCAGGACAAGAAATCAGCCCTCAAAAACTTAACCGGCAGAAAATATTTTTTTGAAAAAATCCCTAATCCCGGGGTCACAATTTCACCAAAAATCTGACTTTTGGCAATTCACTCAAAAATGGTGCCAACCGGTTGCAAATGCTCCCCTGAAAGCTTTGGCGATGGAAACAGAAGTCTTTTTATCCCAGGACAAGAAATCAGCCCTCAAAAACTTAACCGGCAGAAAATATTTTTTTGAAAAAATCCCTAAGCCCCGGGGTCACAATTTCAGCAAAAATCTGACTTTTGGCAATTCACTCAAAAATGGTGCCAAAAGCTTGAAAATGCTCTCCTGAAAGGTTTGGCACTCTAAACAGAAGGCTTTTTAACCCAGGACAAGAAATCAGCCCTCAAAAACTTAACCGGCAGAAAATATTTTTTTGAAAAAATCCCTAAGCCCCGGGGTCACAATTTCAGCAAAAATCTGACTTTTGGCAATTCACTCAAAAATGGTGCCAACCGGTTGCAAATGCTCCCCTGAAAGCTTTGGCGATGGAAACAGAAGTCTTTTTATCCCAGGACAAGAAATCAGCCCTCAAAAACTTAACCGGCAGAAAATATTTTTTTGAAAAAATCCCTAAGCCCCGGGGTCACAATTTCAGCAAAAATCTGACTTTTGGCAATTCACTCAAAAATGGTACCAAAAGCTTGAAAATGCTCTCCTGAAAGCTTTGGCGATGGAAACAGAAGGCTTTTTATCCCAGGACAAGAAATGAGCCCTCAAAAACTTAACCGGCAGAAAATATTTTTTTGAAAAAATCCCTAAGCCCCGGGGTCACAATTTCAGCAAAAATCTGACTTTTGGCAATTCACTCAAAAATGGTGCCAAAAGCTTGAAAATGCTCTCCTGAAAGGTTTGGCACTCAAAACAGAAGTCTTTTTATCCCAGGACAAGAAATCAGCCCTCAAAAACTTAACCGGCATAAGAAAATTTTTTTTTGAAAAAATCCCTAAGCCCCGGGGTCACAATTTCAGCAAAAATCTGACTTTTGGCAATTCACTCAAAAATGGTGCCAAAAGCTTGAAAATGCTCTTCTGAAAGGTTTGGCACTCGAAACAGAAGGCTTTTTATCCCAGGACAAGAAATCAGCCCTCAAAAACTTAACCGGCAGAAAATATTTTTTTGAAAAAATCCCTAAGCCCCGGGGTCACAATTTCAGCAAAAATCTGACTTTTGGCAATTCACTCAAAAATGGTGCCAACCGGTTGCAAATGCTCCCCTGAAAGCTTTGGCACTCGAAACAGAAGGCTTTTTATCCCAGGACAAGAAATCAGCCCTCAAAAACTTAACCGGCAGAAAATATTTTTTTGAAAAAATCCCTAAGCCCCGGGGTCACAATTTCAGCAAAAATCTGACTTTTGGCAATTCACTCAAAAATGGTGCCAAAAGCTTGAAAATGCTCTCCTGAAAGCTTTGGCGATGGAAACATAAGGCTTCTTATCCCAGGACAAGAAATCAGCCCTCAAAAACTTAACCGGCAGAAAATATTTTTTTGAAAAAATCCCTAAGCCCCGGGGTCACAATTTCAGCAAAAATCTGACTTTTGGCAATTCACTCAAAAATGGTGCCAAAAGCTTGAAAATGCTCTCCTGAAATGTTTGGCACTCGAAACAGAAGGCTTTTTATCCCAGGACAAGAAATCAGCCCTCAAAAACTTAACCGGCAGAAAATATTTTTTTGAAAAAATCCCTAAGCCCCGGGGTCACAATTTCAGCAAAAATCTGACTTTTGGCAATTCACTCAAAAATGGTGCCAACCGGTTGCAAATGCTCCCCTGAAAGCTTTGGCGATGGAAACATAAGTCTTTTTATCCCAGGACAAGAAATCAGCCCTCAAAAACTTAACCGGCAGAAAATATTTTTTTGAAAAAATCCCTAAGCCCCGGGGTCACAATTTCATCAAAAATCTGACTTTTGGTAATTCACTCAAAAATGGTGCCAAAAGCTTGAAAATGCTCTCCTGAAAGGTTTGGCACTCGAAACAGAAGGCTTTTTATCCCAGACAAGAAATCAGCCATCAAAAACTTAACCGGCAGAAAATATTTTTTTGAAAAAATCCCTAAGCCCCGGGGTCACAATTTCAGCAAAAATCTGACTTTTGGCAATTCACTCAAAAATGGTGCCAACCGGTTGCAAATGCTCCCCTGAAAGCTTTGGCACTCAAAACAGAAGTCTTTTTATCCCAGGACAAGAAATCAGCCCTCAAAAACTTAACCGGCAGAAAATATTTTTTTGAAAAAATCCCTAAGCCCCGGGGTCACAATTTCAGCAAAAATCTGACTTTTGGCAATTCATTCAAAAATGGTGCCAACCGGTTGCAAATGCTCCCCTGAAAGCTTTGGCGATGGAAACATAAGTCTTTTTATCCCAGGACAAGAAATCAGCCCTCAAAAACTTAACCGGCAGAAAATATTTTTTTGAAAAAATCCCTAAGCCCCGGGGTCACAATTTCAGCAAAAATCTGACTTTTGGCAATTCACTCAAAAATGGTGCCAAAAGCTTGAAAATGCTCTCCTGAAAGGTTTGGCACTCAAAACAGAAGTCTTTTTATCCCAGGACAAGAAATCAGCCCTCAAAAACTTAACCGGCAGAAAATATTTTTTTGAAAAAATCCCTAAGCCCCGGGGTCACAATTTCAGCAAAAATCTGACTTTTGGCAATTCACTCAAAAATGGTGCCAACCGGTTGCAAATGCTCCCCTGAAAGCTTTGGCGATGGAAACATGTCTTTTTATCCCAGGACAAGAAATCAGCCCTCAAAAACTTAACCGGCAGAAAATATTTTTTTGAAAAAATCCCTAAGCCCCGGGGTCACAATTTCAGCAAAAATCTGACTTTTGGCAATTCACTCAAAAATGGTGCCAACCGGTTGCAAATGCTCCCCTGAAAGCTTTGGCACTCGAAACAGAAGTCTTTTTATCCCAGGACAAGAAATCAGCCCTCAAAAACTTAACCGGCAGAAAATATTTTTTTGAAAAAATCCCTAAGCCCCGGGGTCACAATTTCAGCAAAAATCTGACTTTTGGCAATTCACTCCAAAATGGTGCCAAAAGCATGAAAATGCTCTCCTGAAAGGTTTGGCACTCGAAACAGAAGGCTTTTTATCCCAGGACAAGAAATCAGCCCTCAAAAACTTAACCGGCAGGAAATATTTTTTTGAAAAAATCCCTAAGCCCCGGGGTCACAATTTCAGCAAAAATCTGACTTTGGGCAATTCACTCAAAAATGGTACCAAAAGCTTGAAAATGCTCTTCTGAAAGGTTTGGCACTCGAAACAGAAGGCTTTTTATCCCAGGACAAGAAATAAGCCCTCAAAAGCTTAACCGGCAGAAAATATTTTTTTGAAAAAATCCCTAAGCCCCGGGGTCACAATTTCAGCAAAAATCTGACTTTTGGCAATTCACTCAAAAATGGTGCCAAAAGCTTGAAAATGCTCTCCTGAAAGGTTTGGCACTCAAAACAGAAGTCTTTTTATCCCAGGACAAGAAATCAGCCCTCAAAAACTTAACCGGCAGAAAATATTTTTTTGAAAAAATCCCTAAGCCCCGGGGTCACAATTTCAGCAAAAATCTGACTTTTGGCAATTCACTCAAAAATGGTGCCAACCAGTTGCAAATGCTCCCCTGAAAGCTTTGGCGATGGAAACATAAGTCTTTTTATCCCAGGACAAGAAATCAGCCCTCAAAAACTTAACCGGCAGAAAATATTTTTTTGAAAAAATCCCTAAGCCCCGGGGTCACAATTTCAGCAAAAATCTGACTTTTGGCAATTCACTCAAAAATGGTGCCAAAAGCTTGAAAATGCTCCCCTGAAAGCTTTGGCGATGGAAACAGAAGTCTTTTTATCCCAGGACAAGAAATCAGCCCTCAAAAACTTAACCGGCATAAGAAAATTTTTTTTTGAAAAAATCCCTAAGCCCCGGGGTCACAATTTCAGCAAAAATCTGACTTTTGGCAATTCACTCAAAAATGGTGCCAAAAGCTTGAAAATGCTCTCCTGAAAGGTTTGGCACTCAAAACAGAAGTCTTTTTATCCCAGGACAAGAAATCAGCCCTCAAAAACTTAACCGGCAGAAAATATTTTTTTGAAAAAATCCCTAAGCCCCGGGGGCAAAATTTCAGCAAAAACCTGACTTTTGGCAATTCACTCAAAAATGGTGCCAACCGGTTTCAAATGCTCCCCTGAAAGCTTTGGCGATGGAAACAGAAGGCTTTTTATCCCAGGACAAGAAATCAGCCCTCAAAAACTTAACCGGCAGAAAATATTTTTTTGAAAAAATCCCTAAGCCCCGGGGTCACAATTTCAGCAAAAATCTGACTTTTGGCAATTCACTCAAAAATGGTGCCAAAAGCTTGAAAATGCTCTCCTGAAAGGTTTGGCACTCAAAACAGAAGTCTTTTTATCCCAGGACAAGAAATCAGCCCTCAAAAACTTAACCGGCAGAAAATATTTTTTTGAAAAAATCCCTAAGCCCCGGGGTCACAATTTCAGCAAAAATCTGACTTTTGGCAATTCACTCAAAAATGGTGCCAAAAGCTTGAAAATGCTCTCCTGAAAGGTTTGGCACTCAAAACAGAAGTCTTTTTATCCCAGGACAAGAAATCAGCCCTCAAAAACTTAACCGGCAGAAAATATTTTTTTGAAAAAATCCCTAAGCCCCGGGGTCACAATTTCAGCAAAAATCTGACTTTTGGCAATTCACTCAAAAATGGTGCCAAAAGCTTGAAAATGCTCCCCTGAAAGCTTTGGCGATGGAAACAGAAGTCTTTTTATCCCAGGACAAGAAATCAGCCCTCAAAAACTTAACCGGCATAAGAAAATTTTTTTTTGAAAAAATCCCTAAGCCCCGGGGTCACAATTTCAGCAAAAATCTGACTTTTGGCAATTCACTCAAAAATGGTGCCAAAAGCTTGAAAATGCTCTCCTGAAAGGTTTGGCACTCAAAACAGAAGTCTTTTTATCCCAGGACAAGAAATCAGCCCTCAAAAACTTAACCGGCAGAAAATATTTTTTTGAAAAAATCCCTAAGCCCCGGGGGCAAAATTTCAGCAAAAACCTGACTTTTGGCAATTCACTCAAAAATGGTGCCAACCGGTTTCAAATGCTCCCCTGAAAGCTTTGGCGATGGAAACAGAAGGCTTTTTATCCCAGGACAAGAAATCAGCCCTCAAAAACTTAACCGGCAGAAAATATTTTTTTGAAAAAATCCCTAAGCCCCGGGGTCACAATTTCAGCAAAAATCTGACTTTTGGCAATTCACTCAAAAATGGTGCCAAAAGCTTGAAAATGCTCTCCTGAAAGGTTTGGCACTCAAAACAGAAGTCTTTTTATCCCAGGACAAGAAATCAACCCTCAAAAACTTAACCGGCAGAAAATATTTTTTTGAAAAAATCCCTAAGCCCCGGGGTCACAATTTCAGCAAAAATCTGACTTTTGGCAATTCACTCAAAAATGGTGCCAAAAGCTTGAAAATGCTCTCCTGAAAGGTTTGGCACTCAAAACAGAAGTCTTTTTATCCCAGGACAAGAAATCAGCCCTCAAAAACTTAACCGGCAGAAAATATTTTTTTGAAAAAATCCCTAAGCCCCGGGGTCACAATTTCAGCAAAAATCTGACTTTTGGCAATTCACTCAAAAATGGTGCCAAAAGCTTGAAAATGCTCCCCTGAAAGCTTTGGCGATGGAAACAGAAGTCTTTTTATCCCAGGACAAGAAATCAGCCCTCAAAAACTTAACCGGCAGAAAATATTTTTTTGAAAAAATCCCTAAGCCCCGGGGTCACAATTTCAGCAAAAATCTGACTTTTGGCAATTCACTCAAAAATGGTGCCAAAAGCTTGAAAATGCTCTCCTGAAAGGTTTGGCACTCGAAACAGAAGTCTTTTTATCCCAGGACAAGAAATCAGCCCTCAAAAACTTAACCGGCAGAAAATATTTTTTTGAAAAAATCCCTAAGCCCCGGGGTCACAATTTCAGCAAAAATCTGACTTTTGGCAATTCACTCAAAAATGGTGCCAACCGGTTGCAAATGCTCCCCTGAAAGCTTTGGCGATGGAAACATAAGTCTTTTTATCCCAGGACAAGAAATCAGCCCTCAAAAACTTAACCGGCAGAAAATATTTTTTTGAAAAAATCCCTAATTCCCGGGGTCACAATTTCAGCAAAAATCTGACTTTTGGTAATTCACTCAAAAATGGTGCCAAAAGCTTGAAAATGCTCTTCTGAAAGGTTTGGCACTCGAAACCGAAGGCTTTTTATCCCAGGACAAGAAATCAGCCCTCAAAAACTTAACCGGCAGAAAATATTTTTTTGAAAAAATCCCTAAGGTGACAATTTCAGCAAAAATCTGACTTTTGGCAATTCACTCAAAAATGGTGCCAAAAGCATGAAAATGCTCTCCTGAAAGGTTTGGCACTCGAAACAGAAGGCTTTTTATCCCAGGACAAGAAATCAGCCCTCAAAAACTTAACCGGCAGAAAATATTTTTTTGAAAAAATCCCTAATTCCCGGGGTCACAATTTCAGCAAAAATCTGACTTTTGGCAATTCACTCAAAAATGGTGCCAACCGGTTGCAAATGCTCCCCTGAAAGCTTTGGCGATGGAAACAGAAGTCTTTTTATCCCAGGACAAGAAATCAGCCCTCAAAAACTTAACCGGCAGAAAATATTTTTTTGAAAAAATCCCTAAGCCCCGGGGTCACAATTTCAGCAAAAATCTGACTTTTGGCAATTCACTCAAAAATGGTGCCAAAAGCTTGAAAATGCTCTCCTGAAAGGTTTGGCACTCTAAACAGAAGGCTTTTTAACCCAGGACAAGAAATCAGCCCTCAAAAACTTAACCGGCAGAAAATATTTTTTTGAAAAGATCCCTAAGCCCCGGGGGCACAATTTCAGCAAAAACCTGACTTTTGGCAATTCACTCAAAAATGGTGCCAACCGGTTGCAAATGCTCCCCTGAAAGCTTTGGCGATGGAAACAGAAGTCTTTTTATCCCAGGACAAGAAATCAGCCCTCAAAAACTTAACCGGCAGAAAATATTTTTTTGAAAAAATCCCTAAGCCCCGGGGTCACAATTTCAGCAAAAATCTGACTTTTGGCAATTCACTCAAAAATGGTACCAAAAGCTTGAAAATGCTCTCCTGAAAGCTTTGGCGATGGAAACAGAAGGCTTTTTATCCCAGGACAAGAAATGAGCCCTCAAAAACTTAACCGGCAGAAAATATTTTTTTGAAAAAATCCCTAAGCCCCGGGGTCACAATTTCAGCAAAAATCTGACTTTTGGCAATTCACTCAAAAATGGTGCCAAAAGCTTGAAAATGCTCTCCTGAAAGGTTTGGCACTCAAAACAGAAGTCTTTTTATCCCAGGACAAGAAATCAGCCCTCAAAAACTTAAGCGGCAGAAAATATTTTTTTGACAAAATCCCTAAGCCCCGGGGTCACAATTTCAGCAAAAATCTGACTTTTGGCAATTCACTCAAAAATGGTGCCAACCAGTTGCAAATGCTCCCCTGAAGGCTTTGGCGATGGAAACAGAAGTCTTTTTATCCCAGACAAGAAATCAGCCATCAAAAACTTAACCGGCAGAAAATATTTTTTTGAAAAAATCCCTAAGCCCCGGGGTCACAATTTCAGCAAAAATCTGACTTTTGGCAATTCACTCAAAAATGGTGCCAACCGGTTGCAAATGCTCCCCTGAAAGCTTTGGCACTCAAAACAGAAGTCTTTTTATCCCAGGACAAGAAATCAGCCCTCAAAAACTTAACCGGCAGAAAATATTTTTTTGAAAAAATCCCTAAGCCCCGGGCTCACAATTTCAGGAAAAATCTGACTTTTGGCAATTCACTCAAAAATGGTGCCAAAAGCTTGAAAATGCTCTCCTGAAAGGTTTGGCACTCAAAACAGAAGTCTTTTTATCCCAGGACAAGAAATCAGCCCTCAAAAACTTAACCGGCAGAAAATATTTTTTTGAAAAAATCCCTAAGCCCCGGGGGCACAATTTCAGCAAAAACCTGACTTTTGGCAATTCACTCAAAAATGGTGCCAACCGGTTTCAAATGCTCCCCTGAAAGCTTTGGCGATGGAAACAGAAGGCTTTTTATCCCAGGACAAGAAATCAGCCCTCAAAAACTTAACCGGCAGAAAATATTTTTTTGAAAAAATCCCTAAGCCCCGGGGTCACAATTTCAGCAAAAATCTGACTTTTGGCAATTCACTCAAAAATGGTGCCAAAAGCTTGAAAATGCTCTCCTGAAAGGTTTGGCACTCAAAACAGAAGTCTTTTTATCCCAGGACAAGAAATCAGCCCTCAAAAACTTAACCGGCAGAAAATATTTTTTTGAAAATATCCCTAAGCCTCGGGGTCACAATTTCAGCAATAATCTGACTTTTGGCAATTCACTCAAAAATGGTGCCAAAAGCTTGAAAATGCTCCTCTGAAAGGTTTGGCACTCGAAACAGAAGGCTTTTTATCCCAGGACAAGAAATCAGCCCTCAAAAACTTAACCGGCAGAAAATATTTTTTTGAAAAAATCCCTAAGCCCAGGGGTCACAATTTCAGCAAAAATCTGACTTTTGGCAATTCACTCAAAAATGGTGCCAACCTGTTGCAAATGCTCCCCTGAAAGCTTTGGCGATGGAAACATAAGTCTTTTTATCCCAGGACAAGAAATCAGCCCTCAAAAACTTAACCGGCAGAAAATATTTTTTTGAAAAAATCCCTAAGCCCCGGGGTCACAATTTCAGCAAAAATCTGACTTTTGGCAATTCACTCAAAAATGGTGCCAAAAGCTTGAAAATGCTCTCCTGAAAGGTTTGGCACTCGAAACAGAAGGCTTTTTGTCCCAGGACAAGAAATCAGCCCTCAAAAACTTAACCGGCAGAAAATATTTTTTTGAAAAAATCCCTAAGCCCCGGGGTCACAATTTCAGCAAAAATCTGACTTTTGGCAATTCACTCAAAAATGGTGCCAACCGGTTGCAAATGCTCCCCTGAAAGCTTTGGCGATGGAAACATAAGTCTTTTTATCCCAGGACAAGAAATCAGCCCTCAAAAACTTAACCGGCAGAAAATATTTTTTTGAAAAAATCCCTAAGCCCCGGGGTCACAATTTCATCAAAAATCTGACTTTTGGTAATTCACTCAAAAATGGTGCCAAAAGCTTGAAAATGCTCTTCTGAAAGGTTTGGCACTCGAAACCGAAGGCTTTTTATCCCAGGACAAGAAATCAGCCCTCAAAAACTTAACCGGCACAAAATATTTTTTTGAAAAAATCCCTAAGGTGACAATTTCAGCAAAAATCTGACTTTTGGCAATTCACTCAAAAATGGTGCCAAAAGCATGAAAATGCTCTCCTGAAAGGTTTGGCACTCGAAACAGAAGGCTTTTTATCCCAGGACAAGAAATCAGCCCTCAAAAACTTAACCGGCAGAAAATATTTTTTTGAAAAAATCCCTGAGCCCAGGGGGCACAATTTCAGCAACAATCTGACTTTTGGCAATTCACTCAAAAATGGTGCCAACCGGTTGCAAATGCTCCCCTGAAAGCTTTGGCGATGGAAACATAAGTCTTTTTATCCCAGGACAAGAAATCAGCCCTCAAAAACTTAACCGGCAGAAAATATTTTTTTGAAAAAATCCCTAAGCCCCGGGGTCACAATTTCAGCAAAAATCTGACTTTTGGCAATTCACTCAAAAATGGTGCCAAAAGCTTGAAAATGCTCTCCTGAAAGGTTTGGCACTCAAAACAGAAGGCTTTTTATCCCAGGACAAGAAATCAGCCCTCAAAAACTTAACCGGCAGAAAATATTTTTTTGAAAAAATCCCTAAGCCCCGGGGTCACAATTTCAGCAAAAATCTGACTTTTGGCAATTCACTCAAAAATGGTGCCAAAAGCTTGAAAATGCTCTCCTGAAAGGTTTGGCACTCAAAACAGAAGTCTTTTTATCCCAGGACAAGAAATCAGCCCTCAAAAACTTAACCGGCAGAAAATATTTTTTTGAAAAAATCCCTAAGCCCCGGGGTCACAATTTCAGCAAAAATCTGACTTTTGGCAATTCACTCAAAAATGGTGCCAAAAGCTTGAAAATGCTCTCCTGAAATGTTTGGCACTCGAAACAGAAGGCTTTTTATCCCAGGACAAGAAATCAGCCCTCAAAAACTTAACCGGCAGAAAATATTTTTTTGAAAAAATCCCTAAGCCCCGGGGTCACAATTTCACCAAAAATCTGACTTTTGGCAATTCACTCAAAAATGGTGCCAAAAGCTTGAAAATGCTCTCCTGAAAGGTTTGGCACTCAAAACAGAAGTCTTTTTATCCCAGGACAAGAAATCAGCCCTCAAAAACCTAACCGGCAGAAAATATTTTTTTGAAAAAATCCCTAAGCCCCGGGGTCACAATTTCAGCAAAAATCTGACTTTTGGCAATTCACTCAAAAATGGTGCCAAAAGCTTGTAAATGCTCTCCTGAAATGTTTGGCACTCGAAACAGAAGGCTTTTTATCCCAGGACAAGAAATCAGCCCTCAAAAACTTAACCGGCAGAAAATATTTTTTTGAAAAAATCCCTAAGCCCCGGGGTCACAATTTCAGCAAAAATCTGACTTTTGGCAATTCACTCAAAAATGGTTCCAAAAGCTTGAAAATGCTCTCCTGAAAGCTTTGGCAATGGAAACAGAAGGCTTTTTATCCCAGGACAAGAAATGAGCCCTCAAAAACTTAACCGGCAGAAAATATTTTTTTGAAAAAATCCCTAAGCCCCGGGGTCACAATTTCAGCAAAAATCTGACTTTTGGCAATTCACTCAAAAATGGTGCCAAAAGCTTGAAAATGCTCTCCTGAAAGGTTTGGCACTCAAAACAGAAGTCTTTTTATCCCAGGACAAGAAATCAACCCTCAAAAACTTAACCGGCAGAAAATATTTTTTTGAAAAAATCCCTAAGCCCCGGGGTCACAATTTCAGCAAAAATCTGACTTTTGGCAATTCACTCAAAAATGGTGCTAAAAGCTTGAAAATGCTCTCCTGAAAGGTTTGGCACTCAAAACCGAAGGCTTTTTATCCCAGGACAAGAAATCAGCCCTCAAAAACTTAACCGGCAGAAAATATTTTTTTGAAAAAATCCCTTAGCCCCGGGGTCACAATTTCAGCAAAAATCTGACTTTTGGCAATTCACTCAAAAATGGTGCCAAAAGCTTGAAAATGCTCTCCTGAAAGGTTTGGCACTCGAAACAGAAGGCTTTTTGTCCCAGGACAAGAAATCAGCCCTCGAAAACTTAACCGGCAGAAAATATTTTTTTGAAAAAATCCCTAAGCCCCGGGGTCACAATTTCAGCAAAAATCTGACTTTTGGCAATTCACTCAAAAATGGTGCCAACCGGTTGCAAATGCTCCCCTGAAAGCTTTGGCGATGGAAACATAAGTCTTTTTATCCCAGGACAAGAAATCAGCCCTCAAAAACTTAACCGGCAGAAAATATTTTTTTGAAAAAATCCCTAAGCCCCGGGGTCACAATTTCAGCAAAAATCTGACTTTTGGTAATTCACTCAAAAATGGTGCCAAAAGCTTGAAAATGCTCTTCTGAAAGGTTTGGCACTCGAAACCGAAGGCTTTTTATCCCAGGACAAGAAATCAGCCCTCAAAAACTTAACCGGCAGAAAATATTTTTTTGAAAAAATCCCTAAGGTGACAATTTCAGCAAAAATCTGACTTTTGGCAATTCACTCAAAAATGGTGCCAAAAGCATGAAAATGCTCTCCTGAAAGGTTTGGCACTCGAAACAGAAGGCTTTTTATCCCAGGACAAGAAATCAGCCCTCAAAAACTTAACCGGCAGAAAATATTTTTTTGAAAAAATCCCTGAGCCCAGGGGGCACAATTTCAGCAACAATCTGACTTTTGGCAATTCACTCAAAAATGGTACCAAAAGCTTGAAAATGCTCCCCTGAAAGCTTTGGCGATGGAAACATAAGTCTTTTTATCCCAGGACAAGAAATCAGCCCTCAAAAACTTAACCGGCAGAAAATATTTTTTTGAAAAAATCCCTAAGCCCCGGGGTCACAATTTCAGCAAAAATCTGACTTTTGGCAATTCACTCAAAAATGGTGCCAAAAGCTTGAAAATGCTCTCCTGAAAGGTTTGGCACTCAAAACAGAAGTCTTTTTATCCCAGGACAAGAAATCAGCCCTCAAAAACTTAACCGGCAGAAAATATTTTTTTGAAAAAATCCCTAAGCCCCGGGGGCAAAATTTCAGCAAAAACCTGACTTTTGGCAATTCACTCAAAAATGGTGCCAACCGGTTTCAAATGCTCCCCTGAAAGCTTTGGCGATGGAAACAGAAGGCTTTTTATCCCAGGACAAGAAATCAGCCCTCAAAAACTTAACCGGCAGAAAATATTTTTTTGAAAAAATCCCTAAGCCCCGGGGTCACAATTTCAGCAAAAATCTGACTTTTGGCAATTCACTCAAAAATGGTGCCAAAAGCTTGAAAATGCTCTCCTGAAAGGTTTGGCACTCAAAACAGAAGTCTTTTTATCCCAGGACAAGAAATCAACCCTCAAAAACTTAACCGGCAGAAAATATTTTTTTGAAAAAATCCCTAAGCCCCGGGGTCACAATTTCAGCAAAAATCTGACTTTTGGCAATTCACTCAAAAATGGTGCCAAAAGCTTGAAAATGCTCTCCTGAAAGGTTTGGCACTCAAAACAGAAGTCTTTTTATCCCAGGACAAGAAATCAGCCCTCAAAAACTTAACCGGCAGAAAATATTTTTTTGAAAAAATCCCTAAGCCCCGGGGTCACAATTTCAGCAAAAATCTGACTTTTGGCAATTCACTCAAAAATGGTGCCAAAAGCTTGAAAATGCTCCCCTGAAAGCTTTGGCGATGGAAACAGAAGTCTTTTTATCCCAGGACAAGAAATCAGCCCTCAAAAACTTAACCGGCAGAAAATATTTTTTTGAAAAAATCCCTAAGCCCCGGGGTCACAATTTCAGCAAAAATCTGACTTTTGGCAATTCACTCAAAAAATGGTGCCAAAAGCTTGAAAATGCTCTCCTGAAAGGTTTGGCACTCGAAACAGAAGTCTTTTTATCCCAGGACAAGAAATCAGCCCTCAAAAACTTAACCGGCAGAAAATATTTTTTTGAAAAAATCCCTAAGCCCCGGGGTCACAATTTCAGCAAAAATCTGACTTTTGGCAATTCACTCAAAAATGGTGCCAACCGGTTGCAAATGCTCCCCTGAAAGCTTTGGCGATGGAAACATAAGTCTTTTTATCCCAGGACAAGAAATCAGCCCTCAAAAACTTAACCGGCAGAAAATATTTTTTTGAAAAAATCCCTAATTCCCGGGGTCACAATTTCAGCAAAAATCTGACTTTTGGTAATTCACTCAAAAATGGTGCCAAAAGCTTGAAAATGCTCTTCTGAAAGGTTTGGCACTCGAAACCGAAGGCTTTTTATCCCAGGACAAGAAATCAGCCCTCAAAAACTTAACCGGCAGAAAATATTTTTTTGAAAAAATCCCTAAGGTGACAATTTCAGCAAAAATCTGACTTTTGGCAATTCACTCAAAAATGGTGCCAAAAGCATGAAAATGCTCTCCTGAAAGGTTTGGCACTCGAAACAGAAGGCTTTTTATCCCAGGACAAGAAATCAGCCCTCAAAAACTTAACCGGCAGAAAATATTTTTTTGAAAAAATCCCTAATTCCCGGGGTCACAATTTCAGCAAAAATCTGACTTTTGGCAATTCACTCAAAAATGGTGCCAACCGGTTGCAAATGCTCCCCTGAAAGCTTTGGCGATGGAAACAGAAGTCTTTTTATCCCAGGACAAGAAATCAGCCCTCAAAAACTTAACCGGCAGAAAATATTTTTTTGAAAAAATCCCTAAGCCCCGGGGTCACAATTTCAGCAAAAATCTGACTTTTGGCAATTCACTCAAAAATGGTGCCAAAAGCTTGAAAATGCTCTCCTGAAAGGTTTGGCACTCTAAAC